>NC_079219.1:6816295-7048640 GCF_029633865.1 Lampris incognitus | reverse complement strand
GGTAAGGAGGTTCACGGGGCTCGGGTCCTAGGCTGTTCCGGTGGCGTCTGGACGCTGCTTGGCATCCTCCTTATCATATTCTTCATATATTTTATAATTCCATTATAATTGTGTTATCCTCTTTCTGTAAACACTACATCCATTGCACGTTGTCCGTCTTGGGAGAGAGATCCCCCTCTGTTGCTCTCACCTGAGGTTTCTCCCTATTTTTTCTCCCTGTTAAAGATTTTTGTTTGAGGGAGGTGTTCCTTATCTGATGCGGGGGTCTAAGGGCAGGATGTTGTGTTGCTGTAAAGCCCCTTGAGGCAGATTTGTAATTTGTGATATTGGGCTATACAAATAAAATTGACTTGACTTGACTTGACAAGTTGATCATGGTTGATGAGATGCAAGTGGGGCCTTGTGATGGCCTGGCGGCCTGTCCAGGGTGTCTCCCCACCTGCCGCCCAATGACTGCTGGGAATAGGCACCAGCATCCCCGTGACCCTGAGAGCAGGATGAACAGTTTGGCTAATGGATGGATGGATGGAGATGCAAGTGGTGGACCTCTGCTCTGCTCGCAGCATACCCGCCTCCAGTCCTGAACCCAAACACAGGCAACAGGGAGAGAAACTAGGGCAAGAGGCGTGGCAACAGATTAGGGAGACAATTAGGGAGAGTGGGACGAAGCAGGTGAATCCGGGAACATGGGAAGATTTTCTTCTTCTTTTTTTGTTGTTGCTTTTTTTGCTTTCTTGCTTGTGAACTTGAAAGATATTTTTTCCATTCTTTTCAGCTGACAAGTGTTTGAGAACTGCCTGGGCTGCATGTGTGTGTGAGCTGTATTTGGTTTACAGCCTGTCTGAGCTTTATCCTGCTTTTGTTTAACCTGGACACAGTAGCTGCACCAATTTAAGGGCGCATTCAGGTGACGCCCCCACTAAGAAAAGAGGGATAAGATTTTGCAAATTGCCTAAAAATTCCATTTGAAACTGCACCTCGTATCACGGCAAAGTTTTCTCTTGACAAAGCGGTAAATAACCTTTTCATATCAGCAACAAAGTGTCTCGTCTTTATGCATGCTCAATAATCAGGTAAGGCAATCACAGTGTCTCGTTTCTCCAATATTAACCCAGCCGCTTGCGTTTCCAAGCTGCCACAGGAAATGGATTTTTATTGGACTTTTTATAAGTCGCTGCAGTAATAAAACTGTCCGATCTGTCAAAAGCATCCTAAATTACTAAACTCCAGTCATACTTCCGCCCAGAAAATGAAAGGAACATTCAATATCCTTTTCGCCCTTGAGCCAAGCTTTTTATAATCACTGATCTCCTTCGAAACACTGAGTTCTCTTCTTGTGTAATCTAACTCAAAGAGGCAGGGGACAAAGTGAAAGTGAAAACTTGAAACAGGAGAGAGAGGCGCAATAGAAAGACATAGTTTAACATAAAATGTCAGATATTGTTAGATATGATAGAACAAGGGGACTGTGACAGGTTCTAGTGTCGGGATTGTGGGATGAACAGAGGAAACAGCAGTCCATCCAGCAGGTACCATGACTTATTCATTAACCAACCAAACAGGCCACCAAACGCAGACCGTTTGCATTTTCTGTTGCTACAAGTCCTTTTCAGGCTCATTTTACAGTTTGTGCCTGGTGTGTGCCCGGTTATGTATATTTTTAGTACTGGTACTGCTACACATCCTTCCCAGCTAGGTCTTGCTATCTAGCCAATCAGTACAAGTCCTTTTCTCCTTCCTTAGTGTCCAGCCTCTCATACAACTCACCATACCCCTTTTCCTTTGCCTTCACCACCTCCCTCTTCACTTTACGCTGTATTTCCTTGTACTCGTGTCTACTGTCTTCATCTCTCTGACTATCCCGCTTCTTCTTTGCCAGCCTCTTCCTCTGTATACTTCCTCATTCCACCACCAAGTCTCCTTGTCTTCCTTCCTCTGTCCAGATGACACACCAAGTACCCTCCTAGCTGTCTCCCTCACTATTTCTGCAGTGGTTGCCCAGCCATCCGGCAACTCTTCACTACCACCCAGTGCCTGTCTTAACTCCTGCCTGAACTCCACACAACAATCTTCCTTCTTCAGCTTCCACCATTTGATCTTCGGCTCTGCCTTCACTCGCTTCCTCTTCTTGGTCTCCAAAGTCATCCTACAGACCACCATCCGATGCTGCCTAGCTACGTTCTCCCGTTACCACCTTGCAGTCTCCAATCCCTTTTAGATTGTGCTTTCTACATAAGATGTAGTCCACCTGTGTGCACTTCCCTCCACCCTTATATGTCACCCCGTGTTCCTCCCTCTTGTTGAAATATGTATTTACCACAGTCATTTCCGTCCTTTTTACAAAATCCAACACCATCTGTCCTTCCACATTCCTCTCCTTGACAGCATACCTACCCATCACCTGCTTATCACCTCCGTTCCCTTCACCAGCATGCCCATTTGAGTCTGCTCCAATCACCACTCTCTCCTTCTTGGGAACACTCTTCACTACTTCATCCAACTCACTCCAGAATTCTTCTTTCTCTTCCATCTCACACCCAACTTGTGCGGCATATGTGGTGACAACATTCATCAATACACCTTCAATTTCCAGCTTCTTACTCATCACTCTGTCTGACACTCTCTCCACCTCCAACAGACTAGACTTGACAGACTAGACTCTTCCTTCAGAATTACCCCTACCCCATTTCTCCTCCCATCCACACCAATGTAGAAGAGTTTGAACCCACCGCTGGTGCTCCAGGCTTTATTCCCCTTCCACCTGGTGTGTTGCACACACAGTATGTATATATCTACTTCCAATCTCTCCCATCATATCAGCCAGTTCTCTCTCTTTACTAGTCATAGTGCCAACACTCAAAGTTCGGACTCTCACTTCCACACTCCTACCCTTCTTCCTCCCCCACTGCCTCTGGACGTGCCTTCCCCCCCTCTTTCCCCTTCGCCCAACAGTAGCATAGTTTCCTATGGTATACTGCTGGCCAACAGTACCAGTAGCAGTCATTGGTAACCCAGGCCTCGACCAATCTGGTATGGAAATCTGATTTATGATCCGCATATCTGATTTGGCAAAGGTTTTATGCCAGATGCCCTTCCAGACGCAACGCTACCCATTTATCTGGGCTTGGGACCGGCACTAAGAATGCAATGGCTTGTGCATCTCTAATCCTTTTAATGAAAATAGGGTCTGATGTTCCATCTTACTCTGTGCCAAACTGGAACTTTTTTCAGAAAAATCATGCAGATTTCCCATAGTGTTGTAGTTTTTTACACCCCTAGAAGACATGAAAGATGGATCCTACATGTTTTACATCAATAGCACAGTTTGGATATAGCTTACTAATACAGGGTAGGGTCAGGTAAGTTCCATGTATAATTTAAGTTTTTTTCCCCCCAATTATTGAATTGCAAGAAAATGGGAGAAGACATTGTCACAAATATTTTGCCATTGGTCATCTTTGAAATTATATCATTAGATGACTGCTTGACCTGAAAATGAATCAATGAACAGATGCCACTCCTCCTGCCTGGCTTTCTGTCACTCTGCTGCTTTGCATTATCTGCCTGCAGTCTGCCATCTCTGTGTTCGTTCTCGCTCTCTCTCTCTCTCTCTCTCTCTCTCTCTCTCTCTCTCTCTCTCTCTCTCTCTCTCTCTCTCTCTCTCTCTCTCTCTCTCTCTCTCTCTCTCTCTCTCTCTCTCTCTCTCTCTCTCTCTCTCTCTCTCTCTCTCTCTCGCTCCCTCTCTTTCTCTGTTTCAATCCCTACGTTCCTCTACGACTGTCCTTGAGCATCTGTCTTCACTTCTGGGTGTTTCTCTTGCTCTGTCTGCCTGTCTTTCTCCCTACTTCTCTCCATCTGTTTGTCTTTTTCTGTATTTGCTTTCCACTTGGAGGCCAAAAGATTTGCAGCGAAATGACAAACACACACCATCTGACGTCAAAATGACAGACAGCCCTGAGCTCAAACAAACTGTGGGACTTGTGAAATAACAATTGGTAATTTATGTCCTTTGTTGACAAACTGAAACTGTTCCAGACAGGACTCCTCCATGACTTCGAGCCTTCAATGAAGATTTTCAACGAGATATCCAAAATGGGTATCTAGAAAGTTCCATGGTGAGATTTTCCTGTTTTTCTAATGCTGTGCCTCTGGCAGTCCCTGGCAGGGAAGGAGAGCTGGCAGCTGGTCAGTATGGACATGGTGGTGAGCTCTCCCAGGTTCCCCATCTTTGACCTGGTCAGAGGAAAGCAGTATTGCTTCAGGATCCGCTCTGTCAACAAGTACGGTGTGAGTGACGTCTCGGAGGCCAGCGCACCCATCTCCCTGAGAGAGCCCCAAGGTGAGAGTGAGTTTGTAAGTGTATACAGTGCTGCTTGAAAGCTTGTGAACCCTACAGGGATGTAATTAGTTTTGTATAAAATAAATGTATAAAATCTTTATCTTAACCCCAATTCGTAATAGACATTCCAAATAAAGGACAGAAACAAAAAAAATACATATCTTCATTGTTTATTTAACAAAAGTGGTTTATTTAACAAAAACTCAGATTTCATGTGTGCAAACATATGTGAACCCATTCAGTTATGGCACATCCATTATCAGTGATAACTTGACATAAACATCTCCTATAGCCACTAATCAGTCTCTCACATCTCTTGTGAGAGATTTTTGTCCACTCCTCCTTACAGAGGTCAGCCGATTCAGTGAGATTTGAGGGGCGTCTGGCATGAACTGCCCACTTCAGGCCCTGCCACTGCATCTTGATTGGCTTTAGGTCAGGACTTTGACTTGGCCAATCCAAAAACACAAATCTTCTTTCTCCTGAGCCATTCTAGGGTAGAATTGCTTGAATGCTTTGGGTCGTTGTCTTGTTGGAAGACCCATTTTTAGTCCAGCTTTAGCTCCTTGACTGATGTCCTGAAAATCCCTTAAAAATCCCCATGGTACACCTCAGAATTCATGGTTTCTTTAATGATGTGGAGTCGTCCAAGTCCAGAGGCGGAAAAGCAGCCCCAGGTCTTGACACACCATCACCAACCTTGAGTTGGGATAAGGTTCTTTTAGTGGAAAGCAATGTTGAGTTTTCGCAAAAAATAAAAATTTTGATTGTGACCACAAAGGTCAGTTTCATACTCATCTGTCCAGAGAATGGACACTCAGAAACCGTCAGGTATGTGCAGGTGGTCTCTGGCAAAGTTAAGACAGTAGAGATTCCTTCCTAGCAACCCTCACATTCTTATTGTTGTCAAAACATGCACAATTACCTGTGATGCAGCAAGGGAGGTCTGCAAATCTGTAGATGTTATGTTTGGCTTGGCTTTTACCTGATTTATTATTGTTCTTGAGGCACTTGGGGATATTTTGGAAGGACATCCAGTTCTAGGCCAAGTTAAAGCGGCTGTAAATAACTTTTCAACTTTCCTCCCTCGCGTTTCCAAGTGTTTTTATTCTTTGCACCACTGTCGCAAAGACAACCAGATCATTTCTCGTTTATTAGCAGCCTGGCTACTGTCCAAAGCAAGAAACAACCATACGAATCGCAATTTGATTTAGAAACCCCGATCTCAGTGCTGTGATAAAGGCCGAGTAAAACATCTGGTAGTATTAATAAGTAACCAGGTTGTGTTACTTACTGATCAAGTAGAAATAATGCCAACTGAAGGTTGGCTTGGAACCCCCTCAAGTCCTGGAGTGCTCTCCTTTAAGTGAATGCCCGTCCGAGGTTCACTCCAGTTTTATCTTGTCTTCTGTAACCCCTCCCTCTTTGCCTTCTTTGGCTCCTCCATCAGCTGGGTTTGATACAACACTGTGACGTTTGATTAACCTTAACCTAACTTCAACCTAACCCTAAGCTTAACCTAACGCTTACCTTAACATAATTGTACATGATAGCTCGCCTGTTTCCATGTGAATGCTTTCGTATGACTAGGGGGAAACTGAATTCAGCGCAACACCAGAGCTCCTCCATGAGGGAATGCCCGTCCGAGGTTTAGTCTTGTTTTACCCCAGTTTCTATCACTCTCCCTCTTTGCCTTTTTTGCTTCCATTGTCAACGGGTTTCTTTTTCTCTTGCCGGGTAGAGTTTCCACTGTCACTTCGGTTGTTCCACCGTCCGCCATTTCTGCTACTGGGCATAGCTACCGGGGAAAACAAAAGCACTATCTTCTTCCTATTTTGATTGCGCAATGGTTGACACACTTCCTTTGTGCTGTAAATTGAGCCTTCATTTTACCGCGAAATCATACCCAGTGGCCGACAGAATTGCTTAGTAAAAGCGAGGCTTATAGGGAACCAGTCTAAACGCCCATGGGGTCATTATTGCACAGCCATTACACTGTGCAATCAACATTTACTTCATACTGGTACGTTAAAGCAGAAAAGTTGTCTATGGCTGCTTTAATGTCATGTTAAACTCTCTCCATTCGTAATTTTTTTCCCGTACAGAGAAATGATGGAGCTCGAATATTTTTGAGATGAATTTTATAGCCTCCCCAGACTGATGTGCTCTCAATACCCTCTTCCTAGTGTACTCAGAGATCTCCTTTCCCCTCGGCATGGTGTCTTTGGGATTCACCTGGATGGGTAACACCAAACTGACCAGGTTTCTTATCTCTGTCTATCAGAATCCCTTCCAAGCTCTTTCCTAAAGATCTCTCCTTTGGTTGTTTCTTTTGGTACCCAAAAATGTACCCACCGGCTTCTACTTACCTTCTTGATGTACCCAGTTCAGTTTGGGGTTCCCCTATTTTGCACCCGCACTAATTCCTTTTTAATTTTCTTCTCGTATTAGATGCATGATTTCCTCCAAACCAACATATGGACTTGGTAAATATAAACCTGTTTTGTCAGACCAGAAAGACAGGTTCTGATTAAATGAAGATTTCATTATCAAAACTAAATAAATCTATAATTATACAAGGGGTTCCCATACTTCATAGCAGCACTGTATATACTGTATATTAGATATCAGTATTATTTTAAACACTAGTATCGTATCAATGGTTGACCTTGTACTACTTGCTCTATACACTTGTGGTGATGATATATGTCTGTTATGCTGATATGTGACAATATGGATGTACTTTTATAAGTTGATTCTACTCTTGATAATCTAATGCCCCTTTTCCACTGCATGGTACCGGCTCGACTCAACTCAACTCTACTCGCTTTTTTTGGTTTTCCATTGGGCAAAAGTTAGGGATCGTACCTGCTACCTGGTACTGTATTTTTATTTATATTTATTTAAATATAAATAAAACCTTAAAAAAAAACAACTAGTCAACATGACCAGCGGGGCTTCACCGTGAGGGAATACTATCTGCAGTGGAAAACCAAGTCCCACAAAGTAAAGCGAGTACAGTTGAGTTGAGCCAGTAGCATGCAGTGGAAAAGGGGCATAAGGCACACTTGACTTGAAGTACACTCTTGACTATTAAGATTTAACAAATGTACTACTACTACTACTATTCCTACTGCAACTTCATGTAGTACTACTATGATGTAATTACTGTTTAGCAAATGCACTACTACTACTATTACTACTTCTTCATATGGCACTACTATGATATGATTACTACTTAGCCAATTTTCTACTATTACTACTACTTCATATTTTTTTTTATGTGATTGCTATGTAGCAGATGAACTTCTACCAATACTACTTCATATAATAGGTCTATGGTATGATTACTATGTAGCCTGTATACTACTACTACTTCATATAATGTTATGATATGATTACTATGTAGCCAGTATACTACTACTTCATATAATGTTATGATATTATTACTATGTAGCAAATGCACTGTGTTTTATTGTACAGAGTGTCAACAGTATTGTGAAATATAATGCTCCTTTCTGTCTATAAAAACTTGAACAAAGTGTACAGTCATACCTAAAAATGCAGCCTCCAGTTTGTTCTCCATGTGTCTGCGTGCAGGAAAGAGTTGGTAATCACACAAGCGACTGCATTTTGCTGTACTTTGGAGGAGAAGGCTCATAATTCTGTCTCACAGATCGGTTACGTGGCTTCTATTCTGGGGTGGAATCTCTTTTCGATTGCTTCATCTTACAAAACATTTAATTCAAATGTTCACTGGATGGCTTTTTGCTTGGTTCTGTTTAGCGGTGCCAGGTCCAGCCTGCTCGGTCCAAGCTGTCACAGACACAGACACCTCAGTACTGCTGTTGTGGCAGCCGCCAAAAGACAAAGACGACGTCCTGGGTTACTACCTGTACTACAGCGAGGCCGGCAAACAAGAATGGAAGACTGTCAACAACAAGCCTGTGACCAGCACGAGGTCAGTGTAGAAATATGTAGACGTTCACGTCATGGTTCTTTACAGTGTGCATATCAGTTATGATATTGTGTTCATGTGGATGCTACGATAAACACGTCATACAAATCATAAATCATAAAAATCAAATTCTGGGGCGTCCGGGTAGAGTAGTGGTCTATTTTGTTGCCTACCAACATGGGGATCGTCAGTTCAAATCCCCGTGTTACCTCCGGCATGGTCGGGCGTCCCTGCAGACACCATTGGTCGTGTCTGCGGGTGGGAAGCCGGATGTGGGTATGTGTCCTGGTCACTGCACTAGCGCCTCCTCTGGTCGGTCAGGGCACCTGTTTGGGGGGGGGGGGACTGGGGGTAATAGCATGATCCTCCCACACGCTACGTCCCCCTGGTGAAACTCCTCACTGTCAGGTGAAAAGAAGCAGCTGGCGACTCCACACGCATCAGAGGAGGCATGTGGTAGTCTGCAGCCCTCCCCGGATTGGCAGAGGGGGTGGAGCAACGACCGGGATGGCTCGGAAGAGTGGGGTAATTGGCCAGATACAATTGGGGAGAAAAGGGGAGAAAAAAAATCCAAAGAAAAGAAAAAGAAATCAAACTCTATACTGAGTTCATTGCTCCACGCTGAATGCAGACATGACTGGGTGATTATTGTAAATAATTTCCACGATAGCTATTGGTAGGGCTGAACAATATTGAAAAAAAAATCAACTTTGTGATTTTTTTCTTTTTTTGCGAATGTATTGCAATATTAAAGATTAAAAGGAGTCAGATAATTTCCCCAGATATGTGCATTTTAACTTTTAAAGTTTCATTTGCAAATAATTTATCACTCCAGCAATGATTAGGGTGATTTTAGAGGGTAGAACAAGGCAGTTGTCCAAGAAGTCATTAAATCAGGATAAATTATATTGTTTTTCAGATGTGTTAGAATATTTTTCTTCAAGAGCAGTCATAACATAGTGGACCTTGCTGCATTTCATTTTATATTAGAAAATTAAAGTTTTAGCATAAAATGACGGATGGCCCCAATCTGGCTACATTGCATTATTTGCATGTTAATTGAGAATCAATATATTGTTCAGCTCACATTATCAGTAAGGTGCAGGGGATATTTTCGACCGGTCCAGATAGTCATGATTTGACTGGCTGTTGATTTGGTCTGTCTTAACCTCGTCTCCTTGCCTCAGGTTTACGGTCCATGGCCTGAAGACCCAGAAGGATTATGTGTTTAGGGTGAAGTCTGTGGGCCGAGCAGGAAACAGCAAGTACTCGGATGAGTCATCCCCCATCCTGGTCAGATCAGCCATTTGTAAGTGGAACCGTCAGCGAGACACACGAGTGGAAGAAAATATGTATGTTTCTTTTGGCCCCATTCAAAGTAAATAACTTTACTGCGGGAGGCCCCATAAATGTGATTATTACCAATGGGTATAGATGTGATTGGGCACCCGGGTGGCATGGCGGTCTATTCCGTTGCCTACCAACACAGGGATCGCTGGTTCGAATTCCCGTGTTGCCTCCGGCTTGGTCGGGCGTCCCTACAGACACAGTTAATTGGTCGTGTCTGCGGGCGGGAAGCCAGATGTGAGTATGTGTCCTGGTCGCTGCACTAGCGCCTCCCCTGGTCGGTCGGGGCGCCTGTTTCGGGGGAGAGGGGGAACCGGGGGGAATAGCGTGATCCTGCCACGTGCTACATCCCCCTGGTGAAACTCCTCACTATCAGGTGAAAAGAAGCGGCTGGTGACTCCACATGTATGGGAGGAGGCATGTGGTAGTCTGCAGCCCTCCCCGGATCAGCAGAGGGGGTGGAGTAGAGACCGGGACGGCTCGGAAGAGTGGAGTAGTTGGCCGGATACAACTGGGGAGAAAAGGGGGGGGGTCCAAAAAGTAAACAAATTTTAAAAAAGAGAAAAGAAGTGATTTTCCTTAAAGTGGAAGTAGACAACTTTTCACCCCCCCCCCCCGTGTTTCTGAGTGTTATTATTGTTTGTGCTGCTGTCACAAAGACAATCCACTGTTGCAAACACAAGAGAGTTCGGTTTTCCTCAGAGCCTGGCACCTCCCAGCAACACACACGCGTGCATTTGCTTACACATTTCCGTGAAGAAGCACGTTCACTGAAGAAGTAAAGAGAAATTGTCATACTTTCATATTGAATTTGGGAACTATTGGCAGCTGTAACCATGTACATTGCATAGGAATAACATTAGAATTGTAAACACGTTAACAGTTTAGCGAACTTTACCTGAGGCATCTTGAAATAAACCATCTGTGTGCATGTCAGCCCCTTGATCACAGCAGAAAGTAGTAACTCGCACTGCTCATTTCAGAAAGGCCACCGCAGGAAAACGCATCCGTCATTAATCTTCATATTCATGTAGGCTTTTTATTTTCCCCTGCCAAGGAAGGAATGTGTCAAATTCCAATTTTCCAATGTTTCAGAGATGTAAATCAATTACTAATAATTAGAATAATAGACTTTATTGATCACCTCAGGGGAAGTTTGATATTAATTTCAAGAATAAAAAAGTAAATTAAAGACTTGATATGTGATTTATTCGACCATATATAATTGCCTCCATAAGTGAAGTGTTTGGATGATAGATTGAAAATCAACATTTAATGTCTTTCTCGACCAGCGGTAATGGAAAATATGGATCTCTGTTACTCCAGTCTTTTCAGCCGTTACCAATGTAAACGAACCCTTTACAGCATCAGCACAAAACACTTAGATTTAGCTGTTTGTTGTTAGTGCTGATATTAATAGACCTGTCAATCAATTTGGATGCGTCAGCAGGTGCTAGTCTTGTGTTTTGTGTTGTGGTAGCAAGGTGAGCTGTTGGTTTGCATGTGAATTAAGGATCGGTGGTGTAGCGGTCTAAGCATCGGCTTTGTGTCGATGCAGTTGCCCAATGGTGACTGGGGTTCGTGCCCCGGTCTCATCAGATCCGACTATGGCCAGACTCGATGAAGCAGCAATAATTGGCAGCGCTGTCTTCGGGAGGGGGGCGGAGTCGGCTTGTGTTCGTCACATGAATGCGTCTCTGTGTGTGTGTGGGGAAAAAGCAGTGGTTCGGCCTGGAGTCGCCTTGTCACGGAAGTGGCGAGGCGTCTCCTTCCACACTGCCGGCCTAAGAGATGCAGTTGGCGAACGCACGCAGTACGAGGGTGGGTGTTTGAATTCAAATAGGGAGCGATTGGCCACTAAATTGGGAGAAAATCAGAAATAAATTAAAGAATTAAGGATCGTACCTTTAAAGTATTGTACTCGACCGGCTTTGAAAAATTATCACAAGTCTGCACTATCCAGACTGAGTCAAGTCCAAGACAAAATGCTGTGAAGTGCGAGATGAGACCCAGACCTTCAAAATGCAGACTTGAGCCTGCGACGCTCCTGCCCCTGCTTGCACCTCGACAATGTCCTGGAATATTAATCCCAATCACACTATGTTAGTACACACACCCATCCACACAAACTGTACTCCAAACAACGCCTGCTGCCATATCTCTACACCCCGCCATTTTAACTACACACACAACACGAAGGCACGTTAAGCACTGGGGCTGCCAGGATGGGTGGAACATCAGCAGGGCTGCATGGTTGGGTGGGCGGCTGGAAGGGTCCCTTGTCCAGGTGGATCACTCTGTCTTCGGTGCTGGGTGGTGTCCTGCCTGCTGCGTGTCAGCAGGGCCGTGGTGAGCACTGCTGGGTGCTTCCCGGGGCCCCTCAGTGGCAGCTCATCGTGGTGGGTGTGAGCCGCGGAGCAGCAAGTGGCTGTCAGACTTGCTCCTGCTGCATTGGTTTTCTGGAACGGGTGCAGGAGGCGGTGCGGAGACCACATGTCTGGCTGTCTACGGGTGCTGGAGGAGGAGGGGGGGCTTGTCTTTCCCAGAGGAGGTTGCTGTCTGATGGTGTGGGTCGGGTGTATTTGGCTAAGTGGGTGTATGCTCGTTGTGTACGGCTGGATCGGGTGTGTAGCTGGCTGCATAGCAGTAGGCCTCACCCTTACATGGGATGTTGATGGGTCCCCCCTGCCCACCTGCTCAGTGGGCGGTCCCTGCAGTGTGTCGGTCTGTCAATCGTGGGGTCCCGGGCCAGCACCCTGTGCTTACCGACCTTAGCTCAGGTCCCACACCTGCAGGTGTTCCTTGTGCCTGCGCCTGTGGGTTGGTGGCAGGGGTGCGGGCTCAGCTTGTGCCTTTGGGGGCTGGCTTGTGGTCCTCGGGGGTGTGTGGGTATTTTGCTTTGCGGGCTCCTGGTCTGTCTTTTGGCTCAGTGTTCCTCTGCAGTTGCGGTACTTTGGGCGGCAGCATTTTCTGTTGGTCATGGGATGTGTGCACGACTGCAAGGCCGTGAGTGGCTGCACAGCCTGTCTGCTTTCGGAGGCGCTGCAATACGTCACGGCTCCCAGACACCAGAAATGATTGGGATCAATCCCGTGCACTCACAGGTGGATACTTAACATACACATAGGTGGACACATCATATGCACATACACACTGCTAGCATCTGCCTCACACACTCCCTGGAACACTCTCTGGATAACAGCCCCCCCCTTTTTTTTTCTTGTCTTCTCCGTTATTGCTTAACTGTTGTCTGAAATTGATATCGACGAGATCAAATTGATCAGGTTTTGCTGAACATGTCAGCGCCTGTTTCTATGTCTGTCTTATCAGGTACATGTGGACATTTTTTGTTTCAGTTTCATTGTTCCCTCTTGCAGAAGCTGTGCTGATTGGCTATTTAGCTGATCAAACATGCTGATGACCTGTGGGGGCTATAAATGTATAACAGAAACCCCGTGCTCTTGTCGTCCCATAAATCATCCAGTGGACGGGGTTATTATAAGTGCTTCTTGATAATTCATAAAGATTGCCTCTGCAGGTAGAGAATTTGAATTCCACTTGCAGATTAACTCTATCTAGGACACATTAGCATACAAATCCCCTGTGTTGCATGACACGCCTGCTGACAGCCCAGGTAAAAAAAATTAAAAAACAAACAAAAACACCCCCCCCCCCAAAAAACAAAAAAACAAAATGCAGACCCGAGACTGATTCCATATCCGAGTACTACAACTGTACTTTCTATCATATTCAACTGAGGTTGGCTCTTTTCTCGTGACAGTTTTCCTGTTTTCTGACGTAACATTATCTAATGCCCCTTCTCCACTACATGGTACCGGCTCCACTCGACTCGCCCTTTTTCGTTTTCCACTACTGGAAAGTTCCGGCATTTTGGTAACCGTTACCACTTTTCTGGTACCACCTTTGTCGAGGTTCCAAAAAAACTGGAGCGGGTACCAAAATCAATGCAGACCTCTAATTGGTCAGAGAAACGCGTCACTGTGTCATTTTGCGTCACTACGTCATCAGTGTGCGCATGGGCTATCACCCGGCATTTTTAAATACCGGAGCGGAGTTAACTTTGAAAATATTGGAGATCCGAAAATCCAGGGGATACTGTTACGGTAATGGAGAACGACACAGAAGTGAGTTGAGTCGAGCCGAGCCGAGCCGAGCCGGTACCATGTAGTGGAAAAGGGCCGTAATAATGGACTATCAGGTAAGTTTGGTTTTAGTCGTGCCTGGGATGTGGATGTGGGCTGTGGTTCCTTCTTTCATTGTGACTGGTAGAATGATTCAGGATTCAAAATGTGTATTGTCACTCCACTATACAAGTACAGTTGTGTGAAATACTTTGGCTGGGAGACTCCATTTCAGAAAAGACACACGTAAAAGACATATCAATATAAAAACAAAGGCATATCAATATTAAAACAAAGGCATATCAATATAAAAACAAAAACATCAATATAAAAACAAAGGAATATCAATATTAAAACAAAGACATATCAATATAAAAACAAAGTTATATCAATATAAAAACAAAGGCATATCAATATAAAAACAAAGGCATATCAATATAAAAACAAAGGCATATCAATATTAAAACAATGACATAAAAGACACATAGCTATAAAACCAAAACATAAAGGGCAGTTAAAGGTTGTATACGATCTTTAGTCAGAATATTGCACAGTTTAGATTTCACCTTGTTTGTGTGTGTGTGTGTGTGTGTGTGTGTGTGTGTGTGTGTGTGTGTGTTAGCCTATTGAATGGTCTTGTGGCCTGGGGGAAAAAACTGTCCCTCAGTCTGCTGGGGGTTGATTTGTGACTCCTGTGTCTGCTACCAGAGGGAGAACAGGCTGTTGTGTGGGTGCGATGGGTCCTTTATGACCCTCAGGAGGGAATTCCTGAGGCACCACTGGGTGTACAGCTCCTGCAGGCTGGGCAGCTCACACTCAGTGATGTGCTGAGTCGTGCACACCACCCTTCCCCAGAGCCTTGCTGTCATACCAAGTGGTGAATCAGCCTTTCAGAAGGCTCTCTATGGTGCTCCTTTAGAAACCCCTGAGGATTTGGGGCCTCATGTCAAATTTCTTTAGGTGTTTGTGAGGCCGTGCAGACACTGATGGGCTTTTTTTGTGAGCGACAGTGGTGGTGTGGCTAGCTAATGTCAGGTCCTTACGAATGTTAACTCCCAGGTATTTGAATGTGTCCACCCTCTCCACCACTCTGCCGTTGGTGGTGACGGGGATGACTGCCACCCCTTCCTGTAATCCACAATGACCTCCTTGGTCTTGGACACATTCAGGGCAAGGCGGTTGCCCTAGCATCCCTGTCCCAGGGCAGTTACCTCCGCCCAGCAGGTTGTCTCATCACCGTGGGCGATCAACCCCACAACTGCTGTGTTGTCTGCAAATTTTACAATGGTGTTTGTAGCCTTTATCGCCACGCAGTTGTGAGTGTAGAGCGAATACAGGAGGGGGCGCTCCCATGCTGAGGGTCAGCAGAGATGAGGTGTGGTTGTGCAGTCTCACTACCTCGAGGCGGTCCATCAGGAAGTTCAGGATCCAATCACACCGTGCTGTGGTCAGGCCCAGATCCTTGAACTTACTGACGAGTCTGGAGGGCACTATGGTGTTAAACGCTGAGCTGTAGTCAACGAACAGCATCCTCACATAGGTGTCCCTCCCTTCCAGGTGGGGGAGGGCAGTGTGTAGGACATTGGTGATGGTATCCTCTGTGCCTCTGTTTGGGCGGTATGCAAACTGCAGTGGGTCAAGGTTGGGAGGGGGGCATGGGGCAGGTGAGGGAAGAAGATCTTAGAAGATACTTTTACTACTTTTATTTTTTATTGCTTTATTACTTTAATGAATTGGTGAAAGATCCTCTCATCCTGGCTACTGAACTCAACTCTTAAAAATTCTGTTCAAAAATATCTCAGCTTTTTACTTCACATAAAGTTATACTTCACCCCACTAACTATGCAAAACCAATATTTAAAATTGAAGAAATCACTGAACCAGAAGTGGCCAATATTATTGATGCACTAAATAACTCCAAAGCTAAGGATGAGTATGGATTTGACACCAGCTTCATAAAATTTCATATAAAGACTCCATACTACACCCGATTACACACATGGTCAATCTATCAATCAAACAGTCTATAGTTCCTTCAGGTTGGAGGGCTACCACAATTACACCAATCTTTAAATCTGGGGACAAAACAGACATGAATAATTACAGACCAATCAGTATTCTTCCAATCATATCGAAAATCATAGAAAAATGGGTAGCAAATCAACTCATTGAATATCTGAATAAAGGATACACTCCTTTGCAGCCCATGCAGTTTGGTTTTCGTACCCACCATTCGACTGGAATGGCAATCAATGTTTTTATAGAAAAAGGTCAAATATTCACTGGATAAATATGCCATTGTTGGAGCTGTTTTTTTTGGGGGGGGGTTGAAAAGGGCATTTCATACAATTGATCACCAAATTCTCCTTTCTAAATTAACATACTTCAACTTTTCTGAACAAGCCATTTTTTGGATGAAATCATATTTAACAAATAGGAAACACTGTTACTGTCAGCGGTATCAAATCCCCTTACCTTAAATGTCCAGTAGGTGTCCCCCATGGCTCCATACTTAGACCAATTTTGTTTTCTTTATACATTAATGAGCTGCCAAATATATGTCAAAACATCAATATCTAAACATATGCGGATGATGCAGTAATCTTTACACATGCAACAACTGCCCAAGAAGCCTCACAAAATCTTACATCTGCACTGACTCATGTACAGACATGGCTTACCAATTCATGTCTGTTATTGAATCTCAAAAAAACTGTATGCATGATGTTCTCTAAACAACCAATAGAAAGGACACATTCTAACATATTTATGGAAGGGGAAGAGCTCGAAATTGTTCAAGAATTCAAATATCTTGGTGTTACATTGGACTCCACATTATCATTTAAGAATCATGTAAAAAAAGAGATAAAAAACCATTAAATTCGGTCTTTATAATTTTAGGCAAATTAGATCATTGTTATCAGAAAATGCTGCTAGTATGTTTCTTCACTCGATTATTTTCTCTCATATTGAAGACTTTTTTACAAACTGGTCATTTACAAGTGCGACAACACTCAAACCAATAGTATCACTCTTTAAAAGAGCCATACAAGTCTTCGACAGAAAGCCTCCTTCTTTTCACCATTGCAATATTCTAGAGAAAAACAAATGTCTAAATTTTGAGAATTTTAAAACATTCAAATATGCCTGCTCTGTATACAAGTCACTACATGGTCCTGCCCCACCTCCATTAAATCAATACATTAAAATAAGAACAAACAGTACAAGGGCCTCCACTAGAGGGGATTGTGAGGCACCCTTCAGACGCACCACTTTCAGCCAAAGTGTTATCAATTAAGGGCACTAAAATCTGGAAAAACCTACCTTCTGCAATAAGTGAATGCCCACATTTCCCACTTTTAAAGCCCATTTTAAAAAATGGCTCAAATTACACCAAGTTTGTGATCATTCTTAATCGGTGCAAGCTCAGTCCAGCTTTGTCCTGCTGATTATATCAGTCACTTGTGTGTTATGTATTTCATGGTATTATGTTGTATTGTATTGTATTGTATTGTGGTGTATGGTTTTGTGGGGTGTATAATGTTGTATTGTATGCGTTGTTGTGTATTTTAGTGTTATTGTGTTGTGTTGTGGTGTACCACATCTGTTTTTATTTTTTGCTTTGACCTGCCTAGGGACAACGGATGTAAATGAGCAGTATTGCTACAATCCGGCATGTTTACATGTGTATCTGCGATACCAATGTTCATTAATATGCACGGTCCCTATTCAAATAAACAAACAAACAGATAAATAAGAATAAATAAATTGCCACTGTACATGCAGTGCATCCGGAAAGTATTCACTCCCTTTCACTTTCCCCACATTTTGTTATGTTACAGCCTTATTCCAAAATGGATTAAATTCCTTTTTTTTCTCATCGATCTACACACAATACCCCATAATGACAAAGTGAAAAAGGTTTTGTAGAAATTCCTCTGTGGAGATGGGAGAACCTTCCAGAAGGACAACCATCTCTGCAGCACTCCACCAATCAGGCCTTTATGGTAGAGTGGCCAGACGGAAGCCTCTGCTCAGTAAAAGGCACACGACAGCCCGCTTGGAGTTTGCCAGAAAGCACCTAAAGGACTCTCAGACCATGAGAAACCAGATTCTCTGGTCTGATGAAACCAAAACTGAACTCTTTGGCCTGAATGCCAAACGTCACGTCTGGAGGAAACCAGGCACCTCTCATCACCTTGCTAATACCATCCCTACAGTGAAGCATGGTGGTGGCAGCATCATGCTGTGGGGATGTTCTTCAGCGGCAGGAACTGGGAGACTAGTCAGGATCGAGGGAAAGATGAATGGAGCAAAGTACAGAGAGATCCTTGATGAAAACCTGCTCCAGAGCGGATGCACTGTATATAGTACAATGAAATTCATTCTCTGCATCTGACTCATGCTCTCTACAGACTCTGGTAGCCATGTACACCTGGAGCAGTGGGCAGCCATAGTGCACCGCCTGGGATCCAACTCCAGTTCTTTGCCATCTCATCGCCTTGGTCAGGGGAGCAGGCAGGAGTGTTAAGCTTAACATGCATGTCTTTTTTTTTTAATACATTTTTTTGTGATTTTTCCCTTTTTTTCCCCAATTTAGTGGCCAATCGATCCCTATTCTAGTTCAGACACCCACCCTCGTACTGCATGCATTCACCAACTGCATCTCTCTGGCCAGTAGTCTTGAAGGAGACTCCTTGCCACTTCCGTGACAAGGCGAATCCAGGCTGAACCACTGCTTTTTCCCACACACACAGAGACGCATTCATGACGGACACAAACCAACCCCCCCCCCCCCCCCGAAGACAGCGTTGCCAGTTATCGCTGCTTCATCAAATCCGGCCATAGTCGGATCTGACGAGACCGAGGCGCAAACCCCGGTCCCCAGTGGGCAACTGCATCGACACAAAGTCGATGATTAGACTGCTACACCACCGCGGACCCCTACATGCATGTCTTTTTAAGGCTGATTTAACCAGCCTCTCAAAATACTTGGCTGGCTATGGGGATGAGAGCTATGGGGTGCTAGCCATTGAGACTGCCCACTTTCTGTAGTTTGGGAATGGGGATGATGGTGTTGAATTTATATCAGGTGGGGGATGGCCAGAGGGAAAGGGACAGGTTAAATATCTTCGTGGTTACCCCCGCCAGCTGGCAATATTCAGGCAATATTCATGTTGAATGTAGTTACTATAGGCAATTCTTTTTCACCCCAATGTATATTGGTCTAAAAACAGAGTTGGCCCAGTAGTTAGCATTGTTGCGTCACAGCAAAAAGGTCCTTGGTTCGAACACCAGGCCATCCCAGGTTCTTTCTGTGTGGAGTTTGTATGTTCTCCCCGTGTCTGCCTGGTCTTCTTCCGGGTGCTGCAGTTTCCTCCCACCATCAAAAAGACATGCATGTTAGGGTTAATACTCCTGCCTGTGTCCCTGAGCAAGGCAATGGAAAGAAGAACTGGAGTTGGTCCCCGGGTGCTGCAGCTGCCCACTTTTCCTGTACAATAGGATGGTTAAATGCAGAGAACACATGCATTGTAAGAAACTACAATGACAAAATGAAGTGGCTTTCTTTCTTTCTTATTTGGGCCTGGAACTTACGCCATGCTTCAGAAGCCTATTAAGAAACAATGTTTGCCCATCGAGATCTGGTTGAGATTCCCAAATACATGTTAGGTCCCCTGAACCTTCCTGCTTACCTATTCCCTCTCTTTGCACCAGCTGCACCGTCCTCTCCCCAGGCCATTGTCCTGCTGCTGTGCACCGGTTCAGAAATGATTCTTTCCTGGAGGGCGCCTGCCTGCGATGGAGGAGACACGGTACGTGGTTACTACTTGGACCAGAGAGAGAAGGGACTGGACACGTGGAGAGAGGTTAACGCCAAACCTGCCAGGGAGAAGCCTTATAAGGTCAGTATGCTGGGATACAGAGTTCTGAGATCTCCCAAATTCAGTCTTGTCAGCTTTTAATATGCAAGCAAGTTGACACATTTGATAAATTGACTTGATGAGTTGCCTAGGATACGACAAAAAAACAGTGGAGTGACATTATAAAAGTGATAATCCAAGTATATGCAGGGAACATAAAAATAAGGTGAATAATGCGATTCTTCTATGCATGTGTGTGTACTTATAGCAGTATAATAACAGTGTAATTATGTCTGTGGATGTTCTCATTCATCCAGGTCATAGTTATCCAAAGGAATTGAATAAAGTGCAACTGGACTAACAGTGTAATTATCGTAACACTGTAACCATAAGAACACTGGGATCATTGTAACGCTTTAATAAGCGTGGCAAAGAGAATAATATGTAATAGTGGTAATAATGTAGTCATAGTAATGATATGATAGCAACGTCATGACAGTAACACTGTAATAATGATGGTGTAATAAAAGTTTCCCAATAGTAATAGTATGATAACACTGGTAGTAGTAATAGTATGACATAACAGCTTGATAGCAGTTACAGAATAATAATAAGTGATCATGGTGACAGTATAACAATAATGTAATGACAGTAGATAAAAAGATCAATGAAAATCTTTATGTGAGAGGCATTATCAAATAGGTGTACAAGTTGGAAAACACGTAGCTGTTGGGTTTATAAAATACATTAGAGACCCTTGAGAATATGGTACTCATCAGAAAGATATGTTTCTTTCGACTACAATGTTCAATAATACAAATACATACAAATAATACATCCATCCATCCATCATCCGAACCGCTTATCCTGCTGTCATGGTCGCGGGGATGCTGGAGCCTATCCCAGCAGTCATTGGGCGGCAGGTGGGGAGACACCCTGGACAGGCCGCCATGCCATCACAGGGCAGAAATGCAGACACACACACACCTAGGGACAATTTAGTACGGCCGATTCACCTGACCTACATGTCTTTGGACTGTGGGAGGAAACCGGAGCCCCCGGAGGAAACCCACACAAACACGGGGAGAACATGCAAACTCCACACAGAGGGCGACCCGGGACGGCCCTCCTCCAAGTTTGGACTACCCCGGGGCTCGATCCCAGGACATTCATGCTGTGAGGCAACCACGCTAACCACTGCACCACCGTGCCACCTACAAATGATACAAATACAATATATTTATTTATTTATATATTTATACATACATATATATATATAAGAAATATATTGAAGAAATATATAGAGTCAGTGGTATAATTACTGTAAAAGCACAGCACAGGTTAGACTACTGAACAGGCAATGCCGAGCTTTTCAGCTGTTGTGAAGCTGAGTAGAAGTAATTCACTGGTGGACACCAGCTGGAGAGTATTAATGTCCATGCTGGCGCTGTGGGGCCGTGAGAGAGAGAAGTGTGTGTGTGTGTGTTGTTCAGTTATTGATGAGGGCCACTGCTCAAAGGAGGAAGCTATTTTTGTGTCTGGTTTTACTTTTCAGGCTGCTAGGTGTTCCATCTTAGCGGTGGTGGTGATGGTGGTGGTGTGTGTGGGTGGGTGGGGGTTGTTAGCACGATAGCAATGATTTCATCCACTTTGGACGGGGAGGCGTAGAGGTCCTTGCTACATCATTGTCTTTCTCTCTCTCTGGCTGACCCACACCAAAAAAACCCCACACAGAAATGGAATAGGTGAGAATGGACTCATCTTGGAAAGGTGGTGTAAAATTGAACCATCGCTGTTTGCTGCGAGTCGAATATCTTCTGCTGCTGACAGAATGACGTGTCTCCTCTGGGAGACGTGTCCGGTTGATTGTGAGTCCCTGAAATTAGACTGATTGGACCCAGGAGACTGTTGAAAATATGTTCCCTCCCCGAGATCTTTTTTTTTTTCTGGATTTTTCCCTTTTTCTCCCCAGTTGTACGTGGCCAATTACCCCAGTCTTCCAAGCCGTCCCGGTCTCTGCTCCACCCCCTCTGCTGATCCGGGGAGGGCTGCAGACTACCACATGCCTCCTGCCATACATGTGGAGTCACCAGCCGCTTCTTCTCACCTGACAGTGAGGAGTTTCACCAGGGGGACGTAGCGCGTGGGAGGATCACGCTATTCCCCCCAGTTCCCCCTCCCCCCCAAACAGGCGCCCTGACCGACCAGAGGAGGCGCTAGTGCAGCGACCAGGACACATACTCACATCCGGCTTCACACCTGCAGACACGGCCAATTGTATCTGTAGGGACGCCCGACCAAGCCGGAGGTAGCACAGGGATTCGATCCGGCGATCCCCGTGTTGGTAGGCAACGGAATAGACTGCCACGCTACCTGGACGCCGCTCCTCGAGACCTTTGTTGAAACTTTTGTGTCACCGGCCCATGTTTTGAGTATGGTAAATTTGCAGTTTCCATGTACACTATTTTCTGTAAATGTGACAATAGTCTCCTCTCCGTTCGCTGAGGTGGTGTCTGGGTGCTGTAAGCATCCTGCAACTGTAAGCAGAGAAAATAGAGTGAAGAACCTGAAGGAAATGTCTAACACTATACGCGGTAAAAGGTTAGTAACAATACAAGTTATCTCCCCATTAAGCTGTCCCTCTTTGCCTTCAAATAATGGCAATGCCGGCCAACTCTCCCACGACTCCATCAGCCGTGTCACTAGGCAACAAGCCGTGTCCATGGAGACCTGGAAGAAAATGAAATCTTTTACCTGTTTCGGAGAGATTACAGGTATGCCATCATTATCCAAATGTAAATGTACCATATCTACACAGATGGTTTTAGCTACTGGTTTAAAGAAGAAAAAAGAAAAGCTAAAGCTTATTAAAAGCAAAATATCACCACTAAATGCAAGACTTCAGCTGGAAGTTCAGAATATTCTCACATGCTGATTGGACAGTGTGCCGTGTGCTGGGGGGATATGCCGCACTCCAACTTCCTGGATGTAAATTAGATGAAGTAGAAGATTGATCTTGCTACACCTTCGGTGCTGATGGCTCTTTTCCTCCCCTCACTGTGCAGTCGGTGTGAATACAGTGGCTTTTCCGTGAAAATACCTCCCGTTTTAACAGACAGGCAGGTGTGCCACCCATCCCGTCTTATTAAGGACCTTTGGAGATGTGAAGCTGCAGTTTTCCTTTAAGCCAAAATCAAAATTCCAACGCTTACCAATTAACGGTGCTCTCAGACGCAGCCAGTGCGCTATCTGGTGGACAGAATATGTACCTGCTACATCTGTATTTCAAGGATGGAGAACCCTCATGTATGTTGATCTGATGAAAAGGTTATCATACCTCAGTGTGGTTACAGAAGGATCTTTAATTGACAGAGGAGGTGTCTGGGGGTGGCTGGGCTGGGGTGGGGGGGTTGTAGATAGTGACTTCTGAAGTAAGCTCTTTCTTGTTGGGCCAGTTCACAGCCAGTTATTGAAGGAAACCTGAAGCATCAGAAGTTCAGAGCTGTTCATGGGGGCGACAAGGGCCTTAAATACAAAGTGATTGTAAAAAGAGGAGGTCAGTGGGAAGTTAAATAAAGCTGAATCCGCTCTCTTCCCAAGCTAAGCTCTGGGTGGGGGGGGGTCCCATGCTGCGGAAAGCAGTGGAACAACTGATTTCATGTAAAATGCCTACTTGCAGTTAGCACAACTGACAGCACATCAAAAGTCCATCAGTGAAGACGGCTTGTTCTTAACTGCGTTGTTAGACAACGCGCCAGCTGATCTGTGTTCTCCATGGAAACGGTGCTGCAGATTAAATCAGGCCAGTTTGTTCAAGGTAGAAAATATTCCATCTCCAGCTATTGCTTCATGACCTTACTGGTGGAGGCGATGGCTAAAAAAAAAAAAAAAATCAGAACGACGATATAGACGTGTGCAATAGTCACATTGCAAAGGATGCAGTGTAAGGTAAATTAGGCCAAAGATGACTTCCGTTACTCTTTTTTTAAACCTCCAGTCAGACGAAAAGTCCACAGACGTGCACGTTAACAATGCCCATGCACTCACTTCAGCTTAGTGTGTGCATAATGTTACTGGATAGAAAATGAAATCTCGCAAGTTCTGCTATTTTATGACGACTCTTAAAGAGAATTATTCTGCTGCACCTGACAAATAATATAGTTTAGTCTGATTTAATGACTTCTTGGACTACTGCCTTATTTCGCACACTAAAATCACCCTAACCATTGCTGGGGTGATCAATTCTCTTTAAATGGAGCTTTGAAAGTGGAAAGCTGCATATATCTGTTGAAATTATGTTTATTCTTAGATATTGCAATACATATTGCCAAAAAAAACTAAAATATTGCAGATTTTTTTTTTGGGTGAATATTGTTCAGCTGTAATGGCGACTGCCAGTTTCCTTATGTTTGTGTTGACCTCTGTCATCTTGTCTCCCCCTGTAGGTTACCAACTTGACTGATGGGAATTACTACCAGTTTCGTGTCTTTGCTGCCAACATGGCTGGCTTGGGAAAGCCGTCTGAAGCCAGTGAGGATTTCCTGTGTAAGGAGTGGACAATGCCAGAGCCTGGTGAGGAACTGATAAAACATACTCACATACATACATATACATATACATACATATACATATACACACACACATATATATATATATATGTGTGTGTGTGTGTATATACACACACGTATATACATACATACATACATACATACACACACATACATACATACATACACACACACACACACACACACACACACACACACACACACACACACACACACACATATATATATATATATATATACACACACACACACATACGTATATATACGTATATATATGTGTGTGTGATCATGAACAAAAGGTTAAGTTCGGCTCACTAGTAATTTAGGATGGGGGTTTTCTGTGAAATCAAAACCCTTGTGAGACTAGATCTGGGCAATACATCAATATAGTATCGATATGGTGATATGAGACTAGATCTCACTGGCGGCACGGTTGCCCAGTGGTTAGTGCTGTCGCCTCACAGCAAGAAGGTCCTGGGTTCAAACCCCGGGGTTGTCTAACCTTGGGGGTCGTCCTCTGTGTGGAGTTTGCATGTTCTCCCCGTGACTCTGTGTTGGGTTTTGTCCGGGTGCTCCGGTTTCCCCCACCATCAAAAAGACATGCATGTTAGGGTTAATACTCCTGTCTGTGCCCCTGACCGAGGCAATAGGAAGAAATAACAAGTTTGTCCCCGGGCGCTGCACGGCGACTGCCCACTCCTCCCAGCTACACAGCTAGGATGGGTTAAATGCAGAGCATAAATCCCCCACGGGGATTAATAAAGTATCTCAAAGTAAAAAAAAAAAAAAATCTGGTATGGGATTTTGGTTCTGGTAATACTGTGATATAATTTAAACGTTATATCAGTGGCTTAAACGCTGCATTATAGTAAAGTGACACAGTTTTATGACATTTCTGGACTGTTTTAGCTGAGTGAAATGAACAATGACTGCCTCTCCCTGCTTGGTCATCATATCCACATTACAAATCATCATTTCTCAACATTTTCTTGTGTCTGAATATCTTACAAGAACACCAGAAGTCATCCCCAGAATATCATGACATCATTGCTACTGAGCTATTCAGCCAATAATAATAATAAATCTAAATCTTTTACCGCTAACCTGTCAATCATGTGAGGATGAACGTTCTCTCCAGAGCTGTGGAATACCCGTTTTTTAATGCATATTTGAAAATGATAGATTTGAAAGGTGTCTGCCGCCCAGAGATGAATACAAGTAATGGAAGTAGAGGACGCTCCCTTGAGCTAATTACATAATCCCTACCAAGTCACGAGGCACTGGAGCCGTAGCTCCTCTCTGACCCTCCTGTGAAAGGGACCGAGCGGAAAGAGGATTTCCCCGGAGGGATCAATAAAATGAAATATCACTTACGAATACATTATTATTACACACACACACACACACACACACAAGCATTGATTTAGATAAATGCACACATAAGCACCCTTCATGACACACACAAAGGATGCTCTGTCACTCTGGTCTGTTGTGATTTATTTGGGCGGTCGTGCCCTGCAGTGCCGGCCCGACTCGTATAACGGCGGCTTCTTCTGATATTAATATCTAAAATGGAGAGAGGCTGTCCCACATGCACCACTTTTCAAGCACAGCACATTAATCATGGGCAAATGGGCTTTCCTCCATGCTGTTAATAATTCAAATGTGACTGAAATCCTTTAGCAAATGAATTACTGTGTGCTGGCCCTGAGACAGGAAGGGGCAGATTAAGCAAAGTTACCTCAATGTTTTTGATGTTGTTGCTCTTGTAGTGCACATTATTGTTGGATCTGTTTATTGTGACTGTAATTTGTTTGCTCTGTCACGGAGATCTTGTCTGAGTGATGCTTTATTATTATGCTATCCAGCAAATATACCGGCCAGTACTTAAGTCACTCTTTCCTGTCTTCTCCCCAATAGTTCACGGTGACGTCTCATCATTAAGATATTTGTAGTTCTGCTTTCACTCACAAACACACACACACACACACACACACATTCTCTCTCTCTCTCTCTCTCTCTCTCTCTCTCTCTCTCTCTCTCTCTCTCTCTCTCTCTCTCTCTCTCTCTCTCTCTCTCTCTCTCTCTCTCTCTCTCTCTCTCTCTCTCTCTCGCTGTTTGCCCATGTATTCATAGATCCCCAGCAAAAAAAGAAGAAAAACAAACATACCCCTTGTTACACATCTCTCTGTTTTTCTGACCCCTACAACCCTTGATTTGTCCCCGAGGCTGTCCATATGACCTGGAGTACAGGGAGGTGAGGCACGACTCTTTGGTGCTGCTGTGGGCGGCACCCCTGTATGAAGGACGGAGCCCTGTCATTGGCTATCTGGTGGAAAGCAGCAGGAGCGACCAGTCAGAACACTGGTCTGCTGTGAATGATAAGCCAGTCACTGATACCTTCTACAAGGTAAGAGATAGATAGATAGATAGATAGATAGATAGATAGATAGATAGATAGATAGATAGATAGATAGATAGATAGATAGATAGATAGATAGATAGATAGATAGATAGATAGATAGATAGATAGATAGATAGATAGATAGATAGATAGATAGATAGATAGATAGATAGATAGATAGATAGATAGATAGATAGAGTGATTCTTCATTGTCCTGCTTGACAACATTTGTTGCCAGTCTGTACATTAAAATACAAGTTAACCTCCAAACATATGTACATACATCCACGCATTCACACATGGGGGCACAGACGCTGTTACATGCCGCTTACTTACAAACACACATGACTTCCAGTGGGGTACACAGATACAGATAATGTTATTTTGTATTTTGTTTAAAGCTGCTACGTCAGGCGTCCGGGTAGCATGGCAGTCTATTCCGTTGCCTACTTTATTATTGTTCTAAGTATAAGTGCATCTGAAACTTGCCGTCCTAATGGGCATTTATGACCAAATGATAACAGCACAAAGGTCTGTGTCGCACCAAATACTCACTGCTTTGGTTCCAACTGAAAATGATCTCTTTTGTATGTGTAAATGAAAAATAAAATGAAGGTGGAACAGGCCTAGAATGATGAGTGATGTGTGACACTGACTTCTAGGTTACAGGTCTTCAGGCCGGTCAGACCTACCGTTTCCGTGTGTCTGCTGTCAATGCGGTTGGAGTGGGTGGGACTTCCTTGCCCACAGAGCCAGTCACAGCCCAGACCCAACCAGGTAAGCTTTGATGGATCATGCTTAGACCTGCAGTGAGGAAGTTTTGTCTCCCTCCTCTGTCAGTGAGCGTAATTACTTCTCTTCTTTCAGCGCTCTCCAACCAGGAAAAGCTGCACCAATAGATAGTATGTGTTTGTCCTCGCGGTCGGTTGCTTATTTTTGTGACTTTAATCCTTCCTCTGAATGTCGAGTTTCTTTTGTCTCTTGAGCATCAGAAACTTCTTAGGTTTTTCCGCCACAGCCTACAAGCCCGGAAGCTTTCTGGCAGAAAGCCCTGAAGGAAGGCCTGTCAGCGGCATGCAAACGCTTTCATTTCAAAGTTCAGCTCTGCCAAAGCGATCACTGCTGGTGGATGTAAAACGCATCACTGCACTTCACTTCCGGTGTGCTAGCACACGAATGCCGTGCAGGAATGTTACCCTAGACACCAGTTTAAAACTCCGGTATACTGCCAAATACGGAGAGATTTACCTGGCGGTGATAGGCTTATGCTGGAATCAGACTACACGATAGTTTTGTCTTTCACGATGGTCACCATGCCTGATTAGGCAATCATAGCGCCATAAATTCTTGGCGTGTCTTGGCCGGGAGACTGGCAACACTACAAGTATGACTAACGTATCTTTTTTGATTCTGTCATGGGCCACCCTCAAGGAAACGTCAAAAAGGTGGGGGTATTGTTGCCACTGCTGAATGAACCTTTCCTCGGTTTCGTCATTCCACCTGACAGCAGCAACAGCAGCATCCCTCTTTCTCTTTGCCATGTTCACGTGTGCACCAGAGGGCACTATTCAGCGTATTCAGCCACTGTATTCAGTGACAGGCATGGGTGTAAGTCCATGAAAACTGTGATGGCTTCCAGCACTTTACCTGTGCCCCCGTTCATAGAGTCAGTGGTTGTGTCAGGAAGAGCATCCAACGTAACATTTTGCCAAGTTGACAAGACCATACTGGATCGGTCGAGGCTCCATATCGGATTGGTCAAGGCCCGGGTTAACAACGGCCGCCATTGGTGCCGTGTTCTCACAGGGTACCGATGAGAACTATAAAATCCGCTGTGGCGACCCCTGAAAAACAGGGGACAAGCTAAAAGAAGAAGAGAGCACTCTGTCATCCTGTTGGTCAATGTCAAGGAACACGTCGTAGGAGTTGTAAGATTAGGCAGGAAAATACGAAAAAATTCTGACATGCTAGAGTTTTTGTCGGGGTGTTCGATCGCTGTTCTTTGATTATGTCACACTGCCCGAGGTAAAGACACCCGTCCATTGTTCCCCAATGTTCATAATCGGGCCCGAAGCTGGAAATTTGTCAGCGACAACAAAATCGTGTCAAAATCGGGCTGAAATTGTGTAGTCTGACCCCAGCATCATCATCATCATTATGGGAACTTCTTTGGCAAGGGCTTAATGTCACGGCCATTCATTTATATGTAAAAGTCCTGAGGAAGGTAGTCTGGGAGTCCGTGAGGAACTCCGTTTTAAGTGTCACATCCACAAACCTTTTAGTGACTTATTTGTAGCTCCTAACTCCTAATGTCCTCTTCTATCATTGCAGGAAAATAAGAAATATTTTACTTAAAATCACCTCCAAGACCAAAAAAAAGCACAGATACATTTCTCTGAACTTTGACCTTTCAGATTCCTCTATAGGTTAGTTCACCGTTGTCATGGCTTCCGCTCCCGAATGTCTTATTTTATCTCTGGAGCCCGGTCGGGGTGGAAGTCCAGACTAGAAAAGAGGTTTACGTTGCACACTGTGCCGTTTTTCAGTTGAAAAATTATGCGCCTCGGGCCGCTGTCCTTGTTTCATATGACTGAACTTTGAAAAGTTAGATAAATACATAGTTTACAGATTTACTATTACCAGACAACTAGCAGCAGCTAGCACAAAGCTACTGTAGTTAGTGCTACTAAGTTCTCACAAAGGAAATATGCTACATGCGGAAAGCTGTCATTTGACTGTTGGTTGAGTAAAAGAAGTGGATAACTTAAATATGGACTCCCGCTCGCTGTTGTAGTCCCAGGATAAGACAGTTTGGCACAGCATCAGACTTCAAAACTCATTTCCTGTGAAAACCCAGTCAGTGCGTTTACATGCACAGTTAAGTGGAGCTATGGTTACAGCTCCATCAGGCCATGTAATTGGACTACTGTCGTTGTCCCAGTATACAAGAACTGGGGGAGAATCGGTTTATTGACGGAAGTATGTCCGACCCCGGTACGGTACGGTAGGTGGCGATATGCCCCCTTTCAGCTGGTTGCTATTGGCCCTTCTTCTGGTTGACCTATTGTGTCACATACCAAAGAAGTTAGCAAGCAGCAAGCGGATTCCATGTGGAGCAGTGAAAACATGTACGACTTTACACCGCTGTACGTTTCATACATACTGTACGCTTTACTTTTGGTACAAATGAGACGCACGCTACCCCTGGTGCTTATGGTGATGTCTGAAGGCAGAAGACAACGCCATATGCTCCTGGAGTGTTCCAACACGCCGCTTCTGCTATGCTCCATGTTGTGCCCTCTTTACTACCACGGGCTTCTCGTACATGTTGGATGCGGGTCAGGAGCAAAGACTGGTGGGAGAGGGTAGTTTTATGCCAGAGTAAATCAACCCCCAACCGCATTATCTAGGTGTATTAGTCCCACTTCGTGGAATTCCATTTAGTACGATTTCAGTGGGACTAACACGTTTACATGGATTTTAGAAGTCCAGTTTTAGTCGGACTAACACAGTAAATCCAGTTTTTCTAACATCATGTAAACGTACTGAGTGACTTTTGCACCAGGTTGTGGAAACACTCCTCACTGACATGAACATTGCAGATATGCAGTCCCTCCAGGTCTGTAGGCATAAGAGCCCGATGTCTGTAAATAAATTCCAGTCACTACAGCAGTATAGTGGGATTTTTGGTAGATAATGGAAGGAAGCTCCAGGGTCCAGTTTATATCCAAACACTGCACACTCTGCCATGTTTCCTGTCAAAACTCTCACTATGCTAATGCAAACTCACTCTCTCTACTGACTAGTCCGCTCTGTGCAGGAGGTTTCATGTTTCTTTGCCCGCCCTGCATTTACATAGTAGACAGCGATTAGCTTTCGGATTTGTGATGTACCAAATCTAGTTTACCCGGGGTATGTTTGAATCTCAGGGTGGAGTGGGTGGAGAAGAGTGTCAGGAGTGATGTGTGACAGAAGGGTGCCAGCAAGAGTTAAAGGGAAGGTGTACAAGATGGTTGTGAGACCAGCTATGTTATATGGTCTGGAGACAGTGGCACTGATGAAAAGACAGGAGGTGGAGCTGGAGGTGGCAGAGTTGAAGATGATACAATTTTCATTGGGAGTGATGAAGAAGGACAGGATTAGGAACGAGTATATTAGAGGGACAGCTCAGGTTGGACAGTTTGTAGACAAAGCAAGAGAGACAAGATTGAGATGGTTTGGACATGTGTGGAGGAGAGATGCTGGGTATATTGGGAGAAGGATGCTGAATATGGAGCTGCCAGGGAAGAGGAGAAGAGGAAGGCCAAAGAGGAGGTTTATGGATGTGGTGAGGGAGGACATGCAGGTGGCTGGTGGGACAGAGGAAGATGCAGAGGACAGGAAGAGATGGAAACGGATGATCCTCTGTGGCGACCCCTAACGGGAGCAGCCAAAAGTAGTAGTAGTAGTAGCAGTAGTAGTAGTAGTAGTAGTAGTAGTAGTAGTAGTAGTAGTAGATACTTGAATCTCACATTTTAGGGAAGTGCACAGACAGCTCCTCTTCCGGTAAAGGAATGTGAAAACACCGCTGTAGTGACAAACTGCAAAGATACAAGTCAGGATCGTCAAGGCCAGACATTTTAGGGGACACAAACATAAGAACGACACATTTTTCAGTACAGGGGTACTTTAAAAAGGTTATTTGGTGCCAACCTACTGAGTAAAGTTGAACTTGGCGCTGCCAAGATGCTGCTGAGAATCAAAACAAAACTCAGAAGTTTTTTGCCTTCGAGTCAAGTCAAATGACATTTTACCTTTAGATTCCTACATCTTAGTTCAGTCCCAGAGAGCTTCCAATCACATCACATCCTCCAAAGGATGAAAACAGAATAATTACCGATGTTCACCACCCCCTCTGTACAGAGATCCTATTCAGAAATCCTTGGCTTGGATGAAATATGTGAAGTGGAAGAACTCCAAGAAAGATGTTTGTTTATTCCTTGTATATGAAGTATTGGTTTATATAGTATACATGGGTTTGTATGTTATATTATGTGGAAGCTTTTTTCGGGGTGGGGGGGTTGACTTGTATTTAACTTGGCACCATATTTTATATGATCAAATAGATTTTTTGATTGTTTGATTTGATTTGGCGGCACGGTGGTTAGTGCGGTTGCCTCACAGCAAGAAGGTCCTGGATTCGAGCTCCAGGGTAGTCCAACCTTGGGGGTCGTCCCGGGTCGTCCTCTGTGTGGCGTTTGCATGTTCTCCCCGTGTCTGTGTGGGTTTCCTCTGGGGGCTCCGGTTTCCTCCCACAGTCCAAAGACATGTAGGTCAGGTGAATCGGCCGTACTAAACTGTCCCTAGGTGTGAATGTGTGTGTGTGTGCCCTGTAATGGTCTGACAGCCTGCCCAGGGTGTCTCCTCACCTACCACCCAGTGACTGCTGGGATAGGCTCCAGCATCCCCGCCACCCTGAGAGCAGGATAAGCTGTTCGGAAAATGGATGGATGGATGGTTTAATTTGATTTGATTTTGATTTCTAATTCAGTTAGAGTTTGAATTGAATTTTATTTAATGACTGCAAATCTCCCTTATTACTGCTATGAATTGGCTGTTAGGAACACCGGCCGTGGGTGTTTGGGTAAAGCCGCAGAGCGCAGCTGTTTCCAGCTCTCTCCAGCTCGCTCTCACTGCCATTACATGCAATTAACCTGCCTCTCTCTGCCTAAGGCACCAAAAATATTGAGATTGGTGTTGACAATGACGGCTTCATATTCCTGGGCTACGAGGCAATGGAAATGACAGACCGGAGCAAATTCATCTGGAGCCGAGACTACAGAAACGCTATCGATGGTGGGAGAGCCAGGGTGGAGAACAAGAACAACAGGTGGGACTGTGTGTGTGTGTGTGTGTGTGTGTGTGTACTGTGGACCAGGTGAAGTACACAGTAAACCGTGAGGAGGATGTGTGAGGAGATGCACGAAGGCGGTCGCTCAAGTTGTGACAGAGATGTATCGAAAGGTGAAAGGTTGTCCAGGTGTCAGACACAGAGAAGCCCCTTTCACTTTTAAACACCTCCCCAGTTCTCCGTCTGTCTATCCCCTCAATGCCGCTGTCCATTTCGCACTGAAATGCCACCGTTGTCATGTCCAGCAGTGACCCAGATAATTCCCTTTCATGCTGCTCCAGACTAGGAATGGTCCAGCAGCAGTGGCAGACCTGCCCCTGCTGCTGGACCGTACAGACAGAATGTTACACAACGATTGTTTCCACATGTGGTGGTTGTAATGTGACTTACAACATACTGATTTAGAAACAAAGTTTAATAGGGGCATCCAGGTAGCATAGCGGTCTAAGCCATTGCCTACCAACAGGGGGAACTGGGGGGAATAGTGTGATCCTCCCACGCGCTACGTCCCCCTGGAGAATCTCCTCACTGTCATGTGAAAAGAAGTGGCTGGTGACTCCACATGTATCGGAGGAAGATGTGGTAGTCTGCAGCCCTCCCCGGATTGGCAGAGGGGGTGGAGCAGCGACAGAGACAGCTCGGAAGAGAGGGGTAATTGGCCGGATACAATTGGATAGAAAAAGGGGGCGGGGGGGGGCAAAGTTTGATATCCATATTGCTGATTAGGATTCATGTGATTCAGTGTGACATGTTGCTTAGCTCTGCAGTTGCCCTCGCATCGTGGCAGCACTTTCCACTGATGGTCGATTACATCACACTTCTACACTGATGGTCAGTCTCTTCATATTACATCACACCTCTACACTGATGGTCGGTCTCCTCATATTACATCACACCTCTACACTGATGGTCAGTCTCTTCATATTACATCACACTTCTACACTGATGGTCAGTCTCCTCATATTACATCACACTTCTACACTGATGGTCAGTCTCCTCATATTACATCACACCTCTACACTGATGGTCAGTGTCCTCATATTACATCACACTTCTACACTGATGGTCAGTCTCTTCATATTATATCACACCTCTACACTGATGGTCAGTGTCCTCATATTACATCATACCTCTACACTGATGGTCAGTGTCCTCATATTACATCACACTTCTACACTGATGGTCAGTGTCCTCATATTACATCACACTTCTACACTGATGGTCAGTCTCTTCATATTATATCACACCTCTACACTGATGGTCAGTGTCCTCATATTACATCACACCTCTACACTGATGGTCAGTGTCCTCATATTACATCACACTTCTACACTGATGGTCAGTGTCCTCATATTACATCACACTTCTACACTGATGGTCAGTCTCCTCATATTACATCACACTTCTACACTGATGGTCAGTCTCTTCATATTATATCACACCTCTACACTGATGGTCAGTGTCCTCATATTACATCACACCTCTACACTGATGGTCAGTGTCCTCATATTACATCACACTTCTACACTGATGGTCAGTCTCCTCATATTACATCACACTTCTACACTTGGGGCTCGAGGGAGACAATAAAAACATTAACAGATTTTAAAGCTTTCAATAGCGAGGCAAAACCATGGCTTAAACAACTGCAAATCTGTGAACACTGAGATACATGATTTTATATAGCGTGCATATTTTCCTTCCCTTTTGTTGTTCTTTTTTTTTGGGCGGGTGGGGGGGATTTTCCCTCTTTTTCTCCCCAATTGTATGCAGCCGATTTCCCCACTCATCTTAGCCATCCTGGTCGCTGCTCCACCCCCTCTGTTGAGATCCAGGGAGGGTTGCAAACTACCACGTCTCCTCCGATACATGTGGAGTCACCAGCCGCTTCTTTTCACCTGACAGTGAGGCCTTTCACCAGGGGGACGTAGCACGTGGGAGGATCATGCTATTCCCCCAGTCCCCCCCCCTCCCGAACAGGTGCCCCAACCGACCAGAGGAGGCGCTAGTGCAGCGACCAGGGCACATACCCACATCCGGCTTCCCACCCACAGACATGGCCAATTGTGTCTGTAGGGACGCCCGACCAAGCCGGAGGTAACACAGGGATTCGAACCGACGATCCCCGTGTTGGTAGACAACAGAAAAGACCGCTACGCTACCTGGACTCCCCCTTTTACTATTCTTAATTGTCGCTTTTTATTATTGTTCTTTATTGTTGTTTTCAGTTGTTTAAATTACTGTTTTTAGTGGTTGTCTGTCTATGTGTTTTATTGTTTGTCTCTATGCCTTTATTATAGGGTTGTGTTATGTTTTTTTTTGTCAATAGCATAACCAAGGACAAGGTCTGCAAATCAGCTATGGCTAGAAGTCTTATTAAAGTGCAACCGATACAGTGCCTACATGTATCGTCCCTGTCAGATGAATTTATAAAATAAAATACAATATTTTCGAAGTCTTTTTACTCTCACAGTTCAGTTAATGGTGTCATGTATCATCAAGATGAATTCTGAAACGTGCCAAATACAGCAGCTTTTTGTAGTCTTTCGCGCTGCAGTATCCAAATGAAGTACAGTAAAAAAATGTTGTGGTTGCAAAATCCCAGTCTAGACTAGAACAATGATGGTTTGGTAGCCGGGTTTCAGTTAAACCCCCTTACTGTCTTATTCAATGTCCTCTGCCCCCCGTTTCATCATCTGTCCTGCCCCAGGTCAGTCCTCACCTTCACAGACCCCAGTGAGGAAGACTTGGGTCTCTACACGGTGGAGATGAGTGACAATCCCCACCTTTCCTCCAGCTACGACTTCACCTGTGAAGGTAAAGTAAAGTAGCTTGTCTCTTTTGTGTCTGGGAATGAAATTAGATAGATAGATAGATAGATAGATAGATAGATAGATAGATAGATAGATAGATAGATAGATAGATAGATAGATAGATAGATAGATAGATAGATAGATAGATAGATAGATAGATAGATAGATAGATAGATAGATAGATAGATAGATAGATAGATAGATAGATAGATAGATAGATAGATAGATAGATAGATAGATAGATAGATAGAATAACCACATGCATGGTTAAAACACACATTAACTGTAGGAGACATCAAATGAGCTGAACACCAAAAGCAGTTGATCTAGACTACCTGGAGCTGGTGGTTACAGGGAACATGGGCTTGTTAAAGAGGATCAGTCATTTTACAGGTTACTGAGTTTCCTCTGAAGCAAATGAGTCCCGTCACAGCTTTCTCCCGCAGGTTACCGGTGCCACGATAAACATGTTCTCAATCACCTTTTCTTTGGTTGGAGGCTTTACCAAATAGGCCCTGGTAGATCAGCATTGTGGTTTTTTTTTTCTTCTTTTCTTTCAGACCTTGAAAGACTGAAGGATCTCAGCTGGCAGGTCAGAAACCCACGTAAGTACTACCAGTAAAATGCATCACCACCAAAACTGCTCCACCGCAATTTGCACCAAGGGATGACTCACAGTCATAGGTTGGGTATCAGTGGCAGCTGGTGCTAAACATTTGGGGGGGGGGGCGCAATCTACCTTGGTGCAGCAATGAAATAAGGTAATATTTTTAGCGATAGAATTGAGCTCTTAGCAAGGCTCTAAGGACAGGAAGTTGTGTTGCTGTAAAACCCCTTGAAGCATATTTGTTATTTGTGATATTGGGCTATACAATTAAAATGACTTGACTTGCAATTGTTTGTGTCATGATGGATAGTGGTGTGCCGTGGGTTTTACTCATAACAAGTGTGCCGTGGTAGAAAGAAGGTTGGGAAATGCTGCTGTATTGTATACACTACAGCTGTATTTAGAAATTTACAAAGGTTTACAACTGTAAATTAAATAAATAAATAAACAAACTTTAAATTTGAATTAAATTTATATTTAAATTTTAAAAAATGTAAATTAAAAAATTCAAATTAACTTAAAACTAAAAATTAAATGTAAAAAAAAACCAAATTCAAATTGTACATTTTTAAAAATTTGTAACTTAAATATTTTTTGTAAATCAGAATCAGAATACTTTATTCATCCCCGATGGGAAACTGGGTAATTTACAATTTGCAAAGATTACATTTACAACATTGGATGCATACTGTATGTATCCAGTGTTGGAAAGGTGTGACTGCCTGATGATCTGATGTGAATCAGGATAGCCTCTGCTCTGCAGGTTTTTTACACGGTGCCTTAATCTGCATGGCATTTCCCTTGGCAGTGATAGCGTTGAAGTCAGGCTGGCAGGTGGATGTGATGGAGCAAGGCGATGTGCGTCTCTGGCTTCAGACCGAGAAACTGAGCAATGCCGCAGAGCTCCGCCTCATCTTCAACGACCACGAGATCAGCAGCTCTCCGGTGAGTACGAACGCCACGTGAACACCGTCAGGGTTTGGAGTTTCATTTCCACCTGGCGTGACCGACGCTAAACTGTGTGCATGAGCAGCATAAAGCGCTTTAAATGGAGACATGGTGTCATTTATGGTCCCGCTAGTTTCTCTCCTCTCCTCTGCCCTGTGTTTCAATGAGGGCAGGGCTCAGCCCCTACACACACACACACACACACACACACACACACACACACACACACACTCACACACATGAGAAGCGGCGCAGAGAAGGGACAGTGAACCAGGTATGGGCCGGGTCCGGATTGACTTGCTATTTGCTCCGGATCTGGACCGAGGTCTGGACTTTTTTTTCGGGGGGCTTTTTTGCCCCAATTTTACTTGGCCAAGTACCCCACTCTTCCGAGCCGTCCCGGTCTCTGCTCCACCCCCTCTGCTGATCTGGGGAGGGCTGCAGACTAACACATGCCTCCTCCCATACATGTGGAGTCACCAGCCACTTCTTTTCACCTGACAATGAGGAGTTTCACCAGGGGGGCGTAGCGCATGGGAGGATCATGCTATTCCCCCCAGTTCCCCCTCCCCCCTGAACAGGCACCCCGGCTGACCAGAGGAGGCGCTAGTGCAGCGACCAGGATACATACCCACATCCGGCTTCCCACCCGTAGACACGGCCAATTGTGTCTGTAGGGGCGCCCAACCAACCTGGAGGTAAAACGTGGATTCGAACCGGAGATCCCCGTGTTGTTAGGCAACAGAATAGACCGCCACGCCACACGGACACCCACCGAGGTCTGGACTTTGAGAAGTCCTGGCGTAGGTTATAGTTCCAGATTCCAGCTAAAGAGCAACACATTTAACAAGGAGGTGATCAGTTTTCGTTTTTCCTGACTGAAAACTAGTGTTAAACAGTCACTCTTGATAATGAATAGCTGTAAAAAGTGATTAATAAATGAATAATTGGGTACTTACAAACTCTTAGAACACACATGTTAGCATTAGCATACAATTTAAGACTATTAATAAACCCTGTTATAATGTTTAAATGACTGTTATTAACAGCGTTACAAGAAAAACAACTGAATTAGGATTTAGACCTGACATTACTGAGCCTGAAGGTTACGTTTAGTCACAGAGTACAACATGATGATGTACTAAATGATGAAGTGTGTGAGATGTGTGAGATGTGTGACGTGTGTGAGATGTGTGAGATGTGTGGCGTGTGTGAGATGTGTGAGATGTGTGGCGTGTGTGAGATGTGTGAGATGTATGAGATGTGTGGCGTGTGTGAGATGTGTGAGATGTGTGACGTGTGTGAGATGTGTGAGATGTGTGAGATGTGTGGCGTGTGTGAGATGTGTGGCATGGGTGAGATGTGTGGCGTGTGTGAGATGTGTGGCGTGTGTGAGATGTGTGAGATGTGTGGCGTGTGTGAGATGTGTGAGATGTGTGAGATGTGTGGCGTGTGTGAGATGTGTGGCATGGGTGAGATGTGTGGCGTGTGTGAGATGTGTGAGATGTGTGGCGTGTGTGAGATGTGTGAGATGTGTGAGATGTGTGGCGTGGGTGAGATGTGTGGCGTGGGTGAGATGTGTGGCGTGGGTGAGATGTGTGGCGTGTGTGAGATGTGTGGCTTGGGTGAGATGTGTGGCGTGTGTGAGATGTGTGAGATGTGTGGCGTGGGTGAGATGTGTGAGATGTGTGAGATGTGTGGCGTGGGTGAGATGTGTGGCGTGTGTGAGATGTGTGAGATGTGTGGCGTGGGTGAGATGTGTGGCGTGGGTGAGATGTGTGGCGTGTGTGAGATGTGTGAGATGTGTGAGATGTGTGGCGTGTGTGAGATGTGTGGCGTGTGTGAGATGTGTGGCGTGTGTGAGATGTGTGAGATGTGTGGCATGGGTGAGATGTGTGGCATGTGTGAGATGTGTGAGATGTGTGTAGTGATGACAGTAGTTTCTGTTGTTGTGTCCATTGTGCAGTTCAGAGTCGGGTCACTTGCAATAAAGAGGCGGCATGGTAATGGAAAAAAGAATAAGTGAATGTGAAAATATACTGATACACGTTGTGACACTGGGTAGACAATAACCAGCGTGTCTGTGCGGGTCATCGCACCGTGTACACATTTGACCACGGGGAGAAAACCAACATTACACAAGGTTGTTTGTGATTTCACAACTCTGAGAGCTAGCATTTTGAGCCTCTGTGTGTGTGTGTGTGTGTGTGAGCGTGCATGTGTGTCTGTGTGTGTGTGTGTATACACTCACCCAGTACGTGGGTGCAGAGAGCAGTTGCTCTGCATTCATCACTGTGTTTGCGTTTCCATCTCCTCAGTTGTGTTCCTTTATTCGGTTCAGTTCAGTGTATTGTCATTAAAACAATGTGCAGGAGGCACATGTTAAGAATGAAATGAGGGCTGTGGCTTCACCAAACAGTGCAAGACAAACACAGCAAACACAACAAACACAACAAACACAGCAAACACAACAAACACAACAAACACAGTATAAGATATACACACATGAAGACCAAAAGCTAAAAACAAGTTAAAAAGGAGCACGAGTACAAACTATTTAAAAACATCCGCAGACATTCAGCGGGTGGCCAGGTTCAGGTGGGCAACAGCTTGTGGAAAGAAGCTGTTTTGGAGCCTGGTAGTGCGGGCTCTGAGGCTCCTGTAGCGCCTCCCAGAGCGCAAGGGGGAGAACAGCCCATGGTTGGGGTGGGTGGGATCGCTGCTGATGCTGAGACCCCCTCGAAGGCAGCGGTTGTTTTATCAGTGTCACATCAGTAGTTATATTTCTAAACACACAGCTGAGCTTTCGGGATTCAGAAGCTGTTCGGGTCCTTCGCCTCACCATACATCACCAACCATGCTCAGCACCGAGGCTTAGGCATGCAATGATTATATCAGCGAGTCAAACAATAAAATTTGGGGGCGTCCGGGGGGCGTGGCAGTCTATTCTGTTGCCTACAAACATGGGGATCGCTGGTTCGAATCCCCGTGTTACCTCTGGCTTGGTCTGTCGTCCCTACAGACACAATTGGCTGTGTCTGTGGATGGGAAGCTGGATGTGGTCCTGGTCGCTGCACTATTGCCTCCTCTGGTTGGTCAGGGCGCCTGTTCGGGGGGAATGGCGTACCCCTCCCCAAACTCCACACTGTCAGGTGAAAAGAAGCAGCTGGCAACGCCACGTGTATCGGAGGAGACATATGGTAGTCTGCCCAGATAGCCAAATTGCTGTGGCCCGAATCCGTCCCACACCCGACACTTTTCATCCAGCCCACATACTGCGTGGAATGATGGCACTTGGGCGGTCCGCTCCTGTTTGCCAGATCTGGGCCAGAACCAAGCCATAGCAATGCCGCATGTGCCACATATTTGCCAAAGGTGGCCCATATTTGTTTTGTTATATTTGGGCCATATTCACCATTTACCACACGGGCCACTTCAGGGTCACATCCAGATCACATGTTGCCCAGAGCACCGCAGCTTTGCTAAAAAAGGCCGACATTTGGTTTGGCATATTTGGGCCATATTTGCTATTATACATGTGGGCCACTTCAGGCTCACATCCGTTTTGTCAGGGCCAGAAGAAGACCATCAGTGCTGCATCATTGCCTGAAGTGGCCCACATCCAGATGCTGTCTGGGTGCAGCCCTCCCTGGACCAGCAGAGGGGGTGGAGCAGCGACCGGGATGGCTCGGAAAATAGGGTAATTGGTCAAATGCAATTGGGGAAAAAGAGGGAAAAAGCCAAAAAAACATTTTATTTTTTTTAAATTTTCTTCCATGTCTGTCCCTGTGTGTGTTGGTGTTTTTTGCACATGCATGTCTAAAGAGGGAGTTTCTGCATGTATGACATGTATGACTCTGTGTGTGTGTGTGTGCTACTGCTTGCTTGCCTACAGCAGGTGTGCATTTGCTTGTGTGGGAGCTGGCAGATACGGGAGGTGATGCCCATTTGCTCTTTCGCAGCACCGTAAGATTAACTTCGACAAGGCCAGCGGTCTGGTTGAGATCCTGTTTGATCGACTGTCTCTGGAAGACGAGGGCTCCTACACCGCCCAGCTGAGGGATGGACGTGCCAAGAACCAGTTTACTCTGGTCTTCGTAGATCAAAGTGAGTCCCTCTCTCATTCCCAACATGGCTGCAATGTTGGCTTCAACCTCCATGTGACGTTTACAACATTTAAGGAATGTTTGACTGTCTGTACTGCCATCTTATGGCTTTCTGAACAGAAGGAAACCACCTGGAATATGATTCCCCCTCCCCCTTTTTTCTCCCCAATTGTATCCGGCCAATTACCCCACTCTTCCGAGTCGTCCCGGTCGCTGCTCCACCCCCGCTGCTGATCTGGGAGGGCTGCAGACTACCACATGCCTCTTCCTATACATGTGGAGTCGCCAGCCGCTTCTTTTCACCTGACAGTAAGGAGTTTCACCAGGGGGACGTAGCATGTGGCAGGATCACGCTATTCCCCCCAGTCCCCTCTCTCCCCCGAACAGGCTCCCCAACCAACCAGGGGAGGCGCTAGTGCAGCGACCAGGACACATACCCACATCCGGCTTCCCACCCACAGACACGGCCAATTGTGTCTGTAGGGATGCCCGAACAAGCCGGAGGTAACACAGGGATTCGAACCACCGATCCCCCTGTTGGTGAGCAACGGAATAGACCACCATGCCACCTGGGTGCCCCTGGAGTATGACATTTGACTGTTCAGCCAGTGATGGGGAAGAAAACCTGGGAAGTCCCCAGATACAACCATTGCTGTATAAACTCAGGTTGGGCTCATTTTCCCAAGAGCACCCTAGAATCAGTCCTGTCCTTAAAGTCTGACTGCGTTGAACAAATTATATTTTCTGACATGAGACTGAATGTTTTATCATCCTTCAGGTTTTTAGACATTAAAAATTAAATGTGATTACCAGGATTAGTCCTGCTTTATTAAATTAAAGAGACAGGACGATCTCAGAGTTCATATCCAGCAGACTGTCAGCAGTTAGTAAAGTGCTGCTGTTGCAGGTTGCTGGCTGGTTTCTGCTGCGTGTCATGGTCACATGTAATAGACACATGTAGCAGACACATGTAATGGACACATGCAATGGACACATGTAATTGACACATGTAATTGACACGTGTAACGGACACATGTAACGGACACATGTAACGGACACATGTAACGGACACATGTAACGGACACTTGTAATGGACACGTGTGTCCTTCAGTCTTTCTAACGCTGTTTGATTCTCTGGCAGAGTTCAGGCAAGCTTTGGCCCTGGCTGATGCCAACCGACATGACTACCAAAGAAAGAAAGGTGAGGGTGATCTTCTGGACTGACACACACACACACACACACACTTCCTCTTTTCCTCTATTTTCGCATATTTGTCACACTGAATGGTTTCAAGCACAACCAGTCAACCGTTTAAAGTTTATTTTATATATCATACATTTTATCATATTTATTTTATATATCATATTTGGTCATTAAAATGCATGGAAGTGCACATGCTGCAAGCGTGCACAGCTATACAATGCTGACACATAGAGAACAGACTGTTAGCAGTGTGCAGGTTCACACAGTGTGGGACTCCCCGCTGGACGAGCAGTGCCAGGTCCAACTCCGCTGTGTTCATCCCGAGGCCTCGGTGAACCAGGAACAAACAAACCCTCTGACCTCTGTTGTAAAAATACTGCCAAGTGTACCTGCTGAAGTGACTGTGACTTTGTACTGTGTTCTATGAGGCTGGTGAACAGGAAGGCATGAACCTTGGAGATGACTGTGTCATACAGCTCTGTGTCCTGTAGTGAAAACACTTGATCCATGACTTAACATTCTCTCTGTCCGCCACAGCAGCTCGAACACCAGAATGACCACGACACCATCATGACCATTCTGGATTTTCAGTTTAATAACTTTGTGGAACAAAAAGATACAGACCTGCCGCTCCCTGAATTCTCCTACTGTTGCATACATTAAAATACATATATTTACATTTAAAATGAGTTTTAGATCAGTTGCACAAAAAAAGTTATGATAAGATCTACCTAAAACGACCATGGGTGGTCATCATGACCGGCTTATAATTTGCGTGTGATCGTGCATTCATTGCTTATTTTCTCATCTCTCCCAGCTTGCTTTTGGGTATTTAGGACACACCTCCTCCTTTTGTTCGAGTCTGTCTCGCTCTCTAAATGATCAAGAGGACAAAGGGAGTTGGTCTCCTGAGTTACTGAAATTCATTTGTACCCACAGGAGTGCTCGGGGGGGGACTGGTGATAAACCCGTAACATGGTTTTAGTGTCCTGAGGCCAACGACCCAGTGACTGTTTGGGGAAAGTTTCACACATCACGCCAGCTAGTCAAAGTCCATGATTTGTCTTATCTGTTGCCGTTAGCCTACTTCTGGTACACAACTAGCTTTTTAGAGTCCACACATTGTATTTCATCTACTGTATCACAATTGGCCTGTTTGATAGAAGAGCTGCTGCACCATAACCTCACAGGACACAGTTGGTAGATGACAATACGTAATATTCATGGTCTCAGCACGCTCTGCTGCAGCTTGCTTTGGTTCTGCACGTTGAATTACATGGCTGCCACCTTCTTTCTTTTTTTTCTCTCTCCCCATTTTTCTCCCCAATTGTATTTGGCCAATTGCCCCCACTCTTTCGAGTCGTTGCGGTGTCTGCTCCACCCCCTCTGCTGATCCGGGGAGGGCTGCAGACTACCACGTCTCCTCCGATACATGTGGCGTCACCAGCGGCTTGTTTTCACCTGACAGTGAGGAGTTTCGCCAGGGGGACGTAGCGCGTGCGAGGATCACGCTATTCCCCGCCAGTTCCCCCTCCTCCCCCGAACAGACGCCCCAACCGACCAGAGGAGGCGCTAGTGCAGCAACCAGGAAACATACCCACATCTGGCTTCCCACCCGCAGACATGGCCAATTGTGTCGGTAGGGACGCCCCACCAAGCCAGAGGTAACACAGGGATTCAAACTGGCGATCCCTGTGTTGGTAGGCAACGGAATAGACCGTCACACTACCCGGGCGCCCAAATGGCAGCCATCTTGTATTCAAAGAGTTCCAAGTGTCGGGGTGTGATAGTACATTTATTATCAACTTAAATGAATGAATGCCTTTATTTGCCATCGCACAGCTATACAACGAAATTAAGTGCAACTTCTCAGTGGTACAAAATAAACAAATAAACAAATAAAATAGTCAGATAGTCAAAATACAAATAGACACACATTTGCAGCACAATCAACATATAGATAATGTATGCATAAGTGTAAAAACAAGTGTAATATGTAGTACACTAGAGAAATAGTCTGTGTATCACACTAACTGCAGTCAGCATGTGTTACTGCACACGCCAGATGTACAGGTGTTACTGCACACGCCAGATGTACAGGTGTTACTGCACATGCCAGATGTACAGGTGTTACTGCACATGCCAGATGTAAAGGTGCTATTGAACATGCCAGATGTGCAGGTGTTATTGAACATGCCAGATGTACAGGTGTTACTGCACATGCCAGATGTGCAGGTGCTATTGAACATGCCAGATGTACAGGTGTTACTGCACATGCCAGATGTACAGGTGCTATTGAACATGCCAGATGTACAGGTGCTATTGAACATGCCAGATGTACAGGTGCTATTGAACATGCCAGATGTACAGGTGCTATTGAACATGCCAGATGTACAGGTGCTATTGAACATGCCAGATGTACAGGTGCTATTGAACATGCCAGATGTGCAGGCGTTACTGCACAGTTTCATGATACTTGGTTGAGCAGCGGGTTTTTATTCATCATTCAGTGAGAGTGTGAGGTGAAAGGTCATTGTTTCCTTGGCCAGGTGCACGCAGGTTAATCATTTGCTTTGTTTTCGAAGGACCACATTTCCTGGAGTTCCTGTCGTGGATCGTGACCGAGGACTGTGAGTTGATAGTGAAGTGCAAGGTACCTCCCAGATAAGATATTACTAATCTCCACCCCTTGAATACAACTCTGCAGGTTAGCAAATGTGGGGTTGGGTAAATTTTGTCCAGTTAAAAGGGGATTATGTTCTTGTTATCAAAAGGCCCAGGCACTCTTCAGTGTCTCTGCTGCAACTGTCACACTGACTTTTCCATACGTGGTAGGAGTGTCAGAGAATATCAGTAAACTAAACCCTAACCTCATATTGTTGTACTGATTTTCGCAAACAGTGCGTCAGTTGTTCACATTACATACAAAGATACGTGGCAGCAGCACAACTTCATTTTGCAGTTTACATCTCTGACCACTAGGTGATAGGTGCCTTATGCCCCTTTTCCACTGCATGGTGCTGGCTGGCCTCTACTGGCTTTACTTTTTGGGATTTAGTTTTCCACTGCAGATAGTATCCCCTCACGGGGAAGCCCCGCTGGTCATTTGTGGGCGTGTTGACGAGGTTTTTTTTTAAGATTTTATTTATATTTAAATAAATATAAATGACTATACATAGTACATCTATCTTTATTTATTTATAGTGGTATTTTCATGTCACCTTTTAGTATCGGCTCAGCTCACTTGGAACCTCGACAGGTACCAGGTACTATCCCTAACTTTTGTCCAATGGAAAACCAGAAACAGCGAGGAAAGTTGAGTCCAGCCAGTACCATGCAGTGGAAAGGGGGCATTATTGTAACGGGTGCACAGAACCACAACAACAATATCTTTTTGATGCATGCTCAACCGAGGAACCGGCAGTTCTGACGGTCATCCTGGCTGGCAGTCGTTCTCCTGGACAGTGGGGTTTTTTTTTGTTTACTTTAGATATGTGTGTTAGTTTGGGTATGCGTGTTCTTGTGGTTTTTGGATGTGTGTTTTTGTCTTTGTGTTGCACTGCTGTGGGCTGGGGGGGTGAAACGATGTTTCATTTCATTTCATGTGCAGAAGTGCATGAAATGAAACGACAAATAAAGTGTTTCTGATTGTGATTCAGTAATCCAGGTTAATCCAGGTAAGGAAATCACGGAAAATTGGATCAGTTCATCTGGACACAACGTTTACACAACGATTGGTTTCATACGGCATGGCAACTTGTGTATGATAATAATAATAATATCCATCTATTATCCGAACAGCTTATGCTGCTCTCAGGGTCACGGGAGCCTATCCCAGCAGTCATTGGGCGGCAGGCGGAGGAGACACCCTGGACAGGCCGCTAGGCCATCACACAGGACTCACACACACACACACACACACACACACACACACACACACACACACACACACCAAGGGGCAATTTAGTACAGCCGATTCACCTGACCTACACGTGTTTGGACTGTGGGAGGAAACCGGAGCCCCCGGAGGAAACCCACACAGACACGGGGAGAACATGCAAACTCCACACAGAGGATGACCTGGGACGACCCCCAAGGTTGGACTACCCCGGGGCTCGAACCCAGGACCTTCCTGCTGTGAGGCAACCGCGCTAACCGCTGCGCCACCCTGCAGCCCATAATAATCATCATCATCATCATTACATTTATGTGGTGCTTTTCTAGAAACCCAAAGTGCTTCACATTGAAGGGAGAAACTCACCTCAACCACCACCAATGTGTAGCACCACCTAGGTGATGCACGGCAGCCATTTTGCTCCAAAACGCTCACCACACATCAGCTTGAGGTGGAGAGGGAGGAACCATTGAGCCAGTTACACGGGGGGGGTGATTAGGTGGCCAGATGGAGACAGCCAGATTGGGAATGTTGCCAGGACACTGGGGGACCCCCTACTCTTTGTGATAAGAGCCATGGCATCTTTAATGACCACAGTGAGTCAGTCAGGACCTCGGTTTAACGTCTCATCTGAAGGATGAAGCCGAGCGTTTGTTTGGGTCGTTGTGCCACTGTATTGTTTATGAGGGTGGGACACCTGCAGTCAGGTGAGACTGAAGAGGCCACTTAGATGATGATGACACGTTTCTCTCATTAAACGTCATGCCCAGATGAACTGATTCACCCGTCTATGATCACAACAACAGTAGATGTTGCCAGAGCCATACCACCCATGGCTCTGATTACTTTGATTTTATCCAAATTGGGGTGTTTTCTTTAAAGAACAATTTCAACAAAACATTGCAGCACTACATTGCAGTGTTTGTAGTATCATAATACATCACAGTATATTGAATCGTTACACTTGTATCGGGATACAAATGGAACCGCCAAATTCTTGCCAATACTCAGCCTTAATACTTGGCGATTAGTCTGGGTTGTCTCCCCGCCTGCCGCCCAGTGGCTGCTGGGATGGGCTCCAGCATCCCGCGACCCAAATTCGGATGGGCGGCTTGGATAATGGATGGGTGGGTGGCTAGTCATTCTAATTCTGATGATCCCTTTCTGCAGTATGTGCTGTGTTGGGTATGTGTCGTTGTGAACCATGTGTCCCTGTTGTGTACAGGTGACAAATGTCAACAAGGACACAACTCTCAAATGGTTTAAAGAGGGCACGGAGGTGAAGCAAGCCGTGTATGACGGTTCGTCGGGAGTCAGCACACTTACTATCCCACAGGTAGGCATAGTGATTTTTCTCTGCTATTTATATATATATATATATATATATATATATATATATATAATTTATTTATTTTTGGGGAGGTTCCCCCTCTTTCTCCCCAATTGTGTCCGGCCAATTACCCCACTCTTCCGAGCCATCCCAGTCGCTGCTCCACCCCCTCTGCTGATCCGGGGAGGGCTGCAGACTACCACATGCCTCGTCCCATACATGTGGAGTCACCAGCTGCTTCTTTTCACCTGACAGTGAGGAGTTTCACCAGGGGGACGTAGCATGTGGGAGGATCACGCTACTCCCCCCAGTTCCTCCCCCCCCCAAACAGGCGCCTCGACCGACCAGAGGAGGCGCTGGTGCAGCAACCAGGACACATACCCACATCTGGCTTCCCACCCACAGACACGGCCAATTGTGTCTGTAGGGACGCCCGACCAAGCCAGAGATAACACGGGGATTCGAACCAGCGATCCCCATGTTGGTAGGCAACGGAATAGACCATCACGCTATATTTTTAAGCTATGAGGTGGCAGCAGAGGGGACAAGGAGGTGGAGAACTCAGATGATTACAAATCATTGTTTTGAGACAAATGCTGTGAAATACAGAGAGAAAGAGAGAGCAGGAAAGACAAATACATGACTTTGGTGTCACGGATATGTGTGGGATCGAGCCTACTCAGGCTTTGCTATGTAAGCGCAGCACACAGTGTTTTGCTGTTTTCAATTTCAGCTCACAGGGTTGTCTGGTTGTTGTGAAAAAGGGAATTAATTCAAGTGTGTGTGTGTGTGTGTGTGTTGTCTAGAGTTGAATAAATCTCGTTTTAATATGATGGCTCGCCTTCCCCCAGGTGACACAGAAAGAAGCCGGCTTGTACAAAGCGGTGGTGGCTGATGGGAGAGGAGAGGATGTCAGCACGTTGGAGCTGCTGGACCAAGGTGAGACTCAACACATCAGCAGCCAAACAAATGAACATCATCACTAATCCCCCGCCACTTCCTGAGCGCCTATCTGCTGCTGTCAGTTTTCCATTCATGACAGAGCCAAGGTTTTCCGTGTGTCCTAGCATACTTTCACACAGCCTCGTCCTGGGATTATGATCCAGAGTGCTCCAGAACCAATATAAAACTGTTTTCTTTATTTGCAGAGTACGAGCGGCTCCTCCAGCACTTGAGCAAACAATGTGGTAAGTTAATCACATTGGAAACCCTCATTTAGAGAGTATCAGTTGTGAAATGTGGTAATGACTGTCTTTTCACGTTAGGGACTTTCTGTTCTGGGATGGAGATAACACAATTAAGACCAGTGATGATTAATTAAACTGCGTAGTTTTAACAATTTAAATGTAATGAGCTCTAAAGTAAAGCTGCTGAAACAACATTCCCCACTGGTAAGATGACAAATATGGGTACCACCTTACAATAGCCATAACTAATTGCTTTATTAATGTTAATAAACTTTTTTTTGCATTATAAATCAGTAGTACGATGTTAACGCATTAATAAATAAGACTTTTTTGGTTGCCAGGTTGTGAATCCACATTTTATCAATATGAGCGCATCTCCATAGACATTCTGTCAAAAACCATGTGACCAGTGAGGACTGCCGATTCACTTTCTGAGTGAGTGGCGTACGGTTAACAAAGCTTAAAAATGTCAACGATGCATTCGCAAAGGACGGTTTTCTTACAATAGCAGCGGCAACTCCAGTTACTTTGGTTCAGTTTAGGGTTAAGGGTTGGTAGTGGTTCAGTTTAAGGTTAAGGGTTGGTAGTGGTTCAGTTTAGGGTTAAGGGTTGGTAGTGGTTCAGTTTAGGTAGTGGTTCAGTTTAGGGTTAAGGGTTGGTAGTGGTTCAGTTTAGGGTTAAGGGTTGGTAGTGGTTCAGTTTAGGTAGTGGTTCAGTTTAGGGTTAAGGGTTGGTAGTGGTTCAGTTTAGGTAGTGGTTCAGTTTAGGGTTAAGGGTTGGTAGTGGTTCAGTTTAGGTAGTGGTTCAGTTTAGGGTTAAGGGTTGGTAGTGGTTCAGTTTAGGTAGTGGTTCAGTTTAGGGTTAAGGGTTGGTAGTGGTTCAGTTTAGGTAGTGGTTCAGTTTAGGGTTAAGGGTTGGTAGTGGTTCAGTTTAGGGTTAAGGGTTGGTAGTGGTTCAGTTTAGGTAGTGGTTCAGTTTAGGGTTAAGGGTTGGCAGTGGTTCAGTTTAGGGTTAAGGGTTGGTAGTGGTTCAGTTTAGGGTTAAGGGTTGGTAGTGGTTCAGTTTAGGGTTAAGGGTTGGTAGTGGTTCAGTTTAGGTAGTGGTTCAGTTTAGGGTTAAGGGTTGGTAGTGGTTCAGTTTAGGGTTAAGGGTTGGTAGTGGTTAGTGGTTAGTGGTTCGGCTGGACTTGCGAGGCCACACTTGAGATTTGGTCCACAAAGTCATTTAATTGCAGAGACTCTAAATTCTGGAGGCTCCACCAGTGGTGGCTGGTGCTAAAAATTTTAGGGGGGGGGGGACGCAATTTAGCTTGGCACAGCACACCTGACAGCTGCTTTAATGTCCATGCAGTCACAGAGTTATTAAGAAGGACAACGTAGCCTATAGATTTTATCAGGGTTGGTAGACGGTGGATGATTGACAGTTGAGACGGGGCTTGGTGGTGGGTGTGAACATGATTGACAGCCACGAGAATTGTCCAATCACATTAGATCAATAAACATTAAAACAACACCAATTCACTGCCAATAAAAATGGGAGTGTCTGGGGTGCACAGAACTGCGCCCCCTGGAAAATCTGAAGAAACCAATCAGACAGCAGCCTCAGGTCACCTGCTCGCCACAAGTTTGAGGGCTTACATAAGGTATGGTTTGGCCGGCGCCCCTCACCCAGGAAGTATATGTATTCACACAGGAAGTATATGTATTCAGACAGAAACCAACCAAATACCATTTGAACCAATATTTAATGCTGCTGACAGGCGCTGACAGACTGAACACACTTTTATTTCATCATTATTTGCATTATACCCCTAACTTATATTTACCATGTTTAAGTAGATTTCATCTCTTGATGTTTGAAGGGGGCGGCGCCCCAGCACCTTGTACTGGCCAGCTGCCACTGGGCTCCACTCTTATTGGCTAGCCACAATGTCAGTCACAAGAGTGTTGACGCACTTCCAGATGACATCTTTGCTTCAGTATCAGTCTGCCAGGAAACAAACTTCTTGCAACAAAATCAGAGCTGCAACCAAAACAGAACTTCTTGCAACAGTAAGAACAACGCTTGTTTGTGACCAAGCTCTTAATGACTTGGTTTGAGGAGATGGTGAAGTTCACACCACTACTTCACTCAGAGACCACTGAGCCATTGTATGTGAAGACCAGTTTCACGTGGGTCTGTTTTTCTGGAGGCACCATTTCAGAACTGACTGCTGCTAAACATCATGCCAGATAAATAGTTGGCGGTTAGGTTGGTTTGAATGTCAGTCAAAACACCTTTGCTGTCAGCGGGCGGCTGTGTAACACGTGTGTACCAGACTGTGCCGATAGTCGAAGGTCTGGGTGCCAAGTGAGACTATGGTTTCCTGGAGAATGTCTATGAGAACGCTCATATAAATAAAAATATCAGCTCTGAACCTGGCAACCCATAAAGTGTTTTTATGCTTCGGCTTTATAACATCTTAATACTGATTAATAACGATTAAGAAATGAGTCGTTAATGTTAATAAAATAATTAGTAACCACTTATAGACTTTATAAAGTATGTCTTATTGTAAAATATGCAAACAGAACAGGATGTTAAGTGTTTTGCTCTGAAGTAATCTACTGTGCCTGCTCCTGCCCTTTTACCCCTTTACCCCACCCCCCTCTCTCTCACACCTCCAGCCTTGTCAGCGGGCCCAGTGAAAATTCAGTGTACCTCAGAGGGTTTCAAGCTCTATTGCTCCCTAAAATACTATCTGAGCTACTTGAAGACCAGCTGGCACTTCAAGTAAGTTCTCACGCACAACGCTGTTTCAATTTTCCCCAAATGTAGGTGAACTCCTGGTCAATTTCACATGCCTTTTAAAAAGGTGGTTGTGGGGGCGTTCGGGTAGTGTGGCGGTCTATTCCACTGCCTACCAACAATGCGGATCGCCGGTTTGAATCCGCTTGTTACCTCCAGCTTGGTCAGGCGTCCCTACAGACACAATTGGCCGTGTCCGCGGGTGGGAGGCCGGATGTGGGTATGTGTCCTGGTTGCTGCACTAGCACCTTCTCTGGTCGGTCGGGGTGCCTGTTTGGGGAGGAAGGGGAACTGGGGGGAATAGCGTGATCCTCCCACGTGCTACGTCCCCCTGGTGAAACTCCTCACTGTCAGGTGAAAAGAAGCGGCTGGTGACTCCACATGTATGGGAGGAGGCATGTGGTAGTCTGCAGCCCTCCCCGGATCAGGAGAGGGGGTGGAGCAGATGGGGTTGGTTCGGAAGAGTGGAGTGATTGGCCAGGTATAATTGGGGAGAAAAAGGGGGGAAACTCCAAAAAAGTAGAACAAGTAGGATTTTCCTACAAATAAATGTATAGACTCATACAAAAAACAATCCTTCTCAATTATCACATATGACCCACTAGATTTGCAGCGGCATGGTGGCGCAGTGGTTAGCGCTGTTGCCTCATAGCAAGAAGGTCCTGGGTTCGAACCCCGGGGTTGTTCAACCTTAGGGGTCATCCCAGGTCGTCCTCTGTGTGGAGTTTGCATGTTCTCCCTGTGTCTGTGGTGGGTTTTCTCCGGATGCTCCGGTTTCCCACACCATCAGAAAGACATGTTGTTTGTTTGGGGGTTCGACTCGGACTGGGTAGACGACCTTTTGCTGACTGTAGGACCGTGACTTGGATTGACGACTCCAGTGGTCTCCTTGGGGTGGGGCGGGGGGGGTGGTTGTAATGTCAGTTCTGATCTGTGTGTAAGTAAAAGAGCACTCCTGGGGTTGTGCGGTGTATGTGCCTCTCGACTCATTCGTCCACGCCGGCTCACCACAGTCCTTTGGTATCGACCCACTCATCCCTCATGAACAGTACATGTAAACACAGAACTGTTAGGATGCACAAAATCACATTTGCTAGAGGGGTCCATTTACTGAGCAGAAATGTGACTAAGACTGTCATGGTTTCTTCTTTTTCTCAAGACTATGGGGACATGGTGAGTCAAGTCTGACTCTGTATGAGCCAGCAGGTGATGTTGAAAAGGCAAAACAGTTGCTTCTAGAAAGAAGCAGGAGTATATCAGTACTCCGTGCAGCAGTTCAACACGGTCCACCCAGAGCAACACAGTCCAAACACTCCACCGTCCAGAGAGCAAACGCCGGCCAGGATGACTGTCGGAACCGCCGGTCTGCATGGGCTAGCAGTTAGCTTAGCCTGCCCCGCTTCCACGTCCCGTCAGACCGCCCTCGGTGTTTCCTCCTCGGGTCCACAGGACGCAGCAGACCAAGCTCCCCCAGCCGGTCCAACGCCAGCTCTCCCAGCCGAGCCAAATCGACGATCAAAGTAAAAACTCCACACGATGACACAAACTTAGACGTGAACGTGGACAGAGACGCTGCATCATCGGTACTGGGTGAGGCCGCTGCAAACGCGAGTCCGCGCCACCATCTTCCCGCACCGGAGGGTGAAGGTCAAAAGTTTCAGGGAAATGACGGCGATTGAGAAAACTTCTGTTGATGGTGGGTGGGCATAGACTGACGCCTCCGTCCTATCCCTAACTGAAGACTGTTGAAGAGTTTTTATTCTAAATACTGTTGATGATGCTATGCTATTGCTTCTACTCCTGCAGGCAGTGTCACACTGCTAGGTGTGAATCCGTGGCCCTGTCATGCCGGCGGCGTTCGCTGCTCTATAGAGCCCGTTTTCATCTGCTGCAGGATGGTCAGTCTGCAGAGCAGCACTTATTAATAACCAACAGAGAAGTTCAGTTTCTCCGCCTCTTTTTAAGGTGCATTCAGTCAGGGAAAGCTGAAGGAGGACGCTCGCACCGCACTTGAAGTTGGAATTCTCCACCTTGCCAGAAAATCTGGACCAGCAAAAAAAAAGCACAACTCTTGCCCCCCCGCCCCCCTGGGGACCAGTAATTCTCGAACCACGATCAGTCACAGCCAACATTTCTGGTAGACCCGCTGACGTCAGCATCAGCCAACATCTGTGGTAGACCTGCTGACGTCAGCATCAGCCAACATCTGTGGTAGACCTGCTGACGTCAGCATCAGCAGATTTCCTCCTGTAGGTCTTCGAGCAACTGAAATGTAGCCAGAACATTTTGCCAGTTTAGATTTTTTTTAATTTCTTTCTATTAATTTTGAAATAGAAAGCTATTTTAACAGGTAATTATTCAGTGAAAACACTTTGTAACAAGAATAAAATCAAATAAGTAAACGTGAAATAAGACATGGGACATTGTCAGTCACAATAAAAGGTATTTTGCTTCTTATGTACTAGTTCACATGAGGTCTGGTCTTGAAGCTGTGACAAAAAAGTCCATCTTCCCCAGTTTTCAACAAAACTGTCTCTCAGAGGTCTTAGATTATAAATGACCTTCTCCATAATGAACTCGCCGCACACAGATGTGGTCCCGGTCAGAGTTAGTATTTCCATTTTCATCTTGTGGTTTATGGCTCTTACATGCCACCAGTGCTACGCTAGGTGGATTATATGTGCTGCTGACTCCATTCAAGCTCCTACAGCCCCCTGCACACACTATTATTATTTCTAAACGAACGCCTGTCCATCCAATCAGGTTATTGGACGATTTAGAAGCATGAACTCAGCCAGTTTCTTAGGTTGGACCTCTACCGCCACCTGCTGGCCAGCTTAGAGATAGCATGATTAAAAAATCAGGTCAGTGGTTTTCACCTCTGGTCGTTAGTACCACCAGCCAGTAATGTTGGTTTTTATCCTGCCATTTAGTTAATTTACTACACATGGGCTGTGTACTTGGCAGAATAGAAAACCAGCAGTGATGGCAATTTGGAGGACCAGAGTTGACAAGTACTCGCTTCGGCTCCTGGATCAGGGAATGAATGAATGAATGATTTAGTTGGGTCATACATTTGTGTTCATATGCGACAGACAGAAAAAACAGAAAAACATCACCGTACATGTTTACATCAGTCCATTTCACACAACAAAACTCCATCGATCAATGACCGAAAAAGGAAGAGGCTGAAGCCCAAGTCTTATTGTTGCCTGTCCTATACAGCCTTAAAGTTAACCTAGGATATCAGAGTTACAAAAGAAAGGGAAAAAAATTTATACTAAGTTGTAATCCTTAATTATTTTACATTTTACTGATTTTCTGAAACTCAACAGCAAGCTACACAATTTCAACTCATCATGAAGACCACTCCATAACTTGACCCCCAAAACTGACACACATCTGTATTTTACACTGCTTCTCACTTTACATGTTTCAAAAACACACAGCCCTCTTAAATGACGGTTTCCTTCTCTCAGTTTAAAAAGTTGTTGGACACAAACAGGACGGCTTTTACTTCTAGCTCGAAAAAGTATTTCCAATGTTTTTATAGTATATACCATATCTAAGAATTTTAAGGTGCAGGAGCATAGAAATAAGGGATTAGTAGATTCACGGTAACAAGCTTTATTTATTATTCTAATAGCTCTTTTCTGATGTTTCATTATAGGGTCTATATATGTTTTATAAGCATTTCCCCAAGCCTCAACACAGTATGAGAGATATGGCTTTATCAATGAACAACACAATATACACACATATTTACGATCAGCACATCCCTTGTTTTGTAAAGAACAGCAATAGATGTAGATAATTTACATTTAATATATGCTTCCAACAGAGTTTATGATCTGTAATCAATCCCAAGAATTTTGTTTCAAATACTCTTTCAACCTCAACTCCATTTAACTTCACTTTTATTTCACAATTAACCCTAAAACCACCGAACACCATAAATGTTGTTTTATTTTCATTTAGTGTTAACTTCTCAGTGAATAAAGGTATTTAAACATCTTTGTATGTGTGGGTTAGAAAACATAGCACGTAACAGACACAAACATTTTACTGTTTATGTTACTGTCCGAGAAAATTAAAGAATTACAACTGCTCTCGTTGCAGTACTTGAGTACATTTTTCCCCGTAATGGTACTTTTTTGAGTAAATGTTAGTACTTTGAGTTGATTTTTAATGAAGTATTCGACTTTTCTATTTTTATTTTAAAAACTGTAACATATATATATATATATATATATATATATTTTTTTTTTTAAATGGCTTCATGGAGAACTGTTTCAGTAAATCCTAAGTGTTGGCAGTATTGGGTTTTTTTGGAGATTTACATGGGCAGAATAAGTTTTGTTTGTGTATGCAGTGTGTTTTTCTGGGTTGTTTCGTATGATGTGGGCGATGTCAACTAAAGAATATTTCCATATTGTTTTTTTTTTTTAAATTTATTTCTGATTTTCCCCTTTTTTCTCCCAATTTAGTGGCCAATTGATCCCTATTTTAATTCAAACACCCACCCTCGTATTGCATGCGTTCGCCAACTGCATCTCTCCGGCCGGCAGTCTCGAAGGAAAGCGCCTCCCCACTTTCGTGACAAGGCGAATCCAAGCCGAACCACTGTTTTTCCGACACACACAGAGACGCATTCACATGACGAACACAAGCCGACTCCGCCCCCCTCCCGAAGACAGCGTTGCCAATGATTGCTGCTTCACCGAGTCCGGCCATAGTCGGATCTGACGAGACCGGGGCGCGAACCCCAGTCCCCAGTGGGCAACTGCATCGACACCAAGCCGACGCTTAGACCGCTACGCCACCGCGGACCCTGATATTTCCATATTGTTAGAGCTACAGCGGCTGTGTGTGTTTGTAGATAGCCAGTAAAAAGTAATCACCCGAGTCGTTTTTCAGTAACAAACTCATTTATTCTTACCTGAGTAACTTTATTAATACTTGTACTCAGGTAAAGTAGCAGTACTTCTGATTAAATAAGAAGTTTTCAGTACATTGTCCACTTCTGATTACTGCTCATGGGTGTCTTAATCTCTGTCTAAAAGTATTCATCGTGTCAGTTATTACGGTTATTTCCTGTCATCTGCTTATTGTATATTTACAAGAGCACATGACAGCATGTTGCATCCCCTCGTTTGTCTGCTTGCAGGGAGAAGAGGATTGACCAGGATGCTCGGACCAAGCCTGGGAGCACTATGCAGAAGGTCTGGATCGAGATTTTTAACCCAACTGAGAACGACAAAGGCAAATACACTCTGGAAATGTTCGATGGCCAGGAGACACACAAACGGCATCTCGATCTGTCTGGCCAAGGTGAGTTTGTTTTTTGTTGTTTTTTTTTCATTCATTCATCTTCAGTCACTTCTCCGGGGTCGGGTCGCAGTGGCAGCAAGCTAAGTAGGGCACTCCAGACGTCCCTCTCCCCAGCAACGCCCTCCAGCTCCTTCTGGGGGATCCCAAGCCATTCCCGGGCCAGATTGGACATGTAGTCCCTCCAGTGAGTTCTGGGTCTACCCCGGGGTCTCCTCCCAGTTGGCCGTGCCCAGTAAACCTCCAAAGGAAGGCGTCCAGGACGCATCCTGATCAGATGCCCGAACCACCTCAACTGGCTCCTTTTGATGTGAAGGAGCAGCGGCTCTACTCCAAGCTCCCTCCGGATGTCCGAGCTCCTCACCCTATCTCTAAGGCTGAGTCCAGACACCCTACGGAGGAAACTCATTTCAGCCGCTTGTATCTGCAAATTCACCCTTTCAGTCACTACCCAAAGCTCATGACCATAGGTGAGGGTTGGAACGAAGACTGACTGGTAAATTGAGAGCTTTACCTTCCGGCTCAGCTCCCTCTTCACCACAACAGTCCGGTACAACGTCCACATTACTGCTGATGCTGCACCAATCTACCTGTCAATCTCCCGCTCCATCCTACCCTCACTCATGAACAAGACCCCGAGATACTTGAACTCCTTCACTTGAGGCAGCAGCTCATCCCCAACCCGGAGGGAGCAATCCACCATTTTCCAGTAGAGAACCATGGCCTCAGACTTGGAGGTGCTGACTCTCATCCCGGCCATTTCACACTCAGCTGCAAACCGCCCCAGTGCGCGCTTTTTTCTTTTCTTTTCTTTTTTAAGGATGTGATATATATAAAGAACACCACGTTTATTCGGATGTAGCGGAGATATTTTCCAGGGAGACTTCATTTTGTCATGCTCTCATCGTCTCACATGAATAAAATATTTTGTTGAACGGCAAACTGAAATGTTAGATGTGTCCCCTGTCAACTAATCCAACAGGTAAGCTCAAAACAGGGTAAACTCTTATTTTTTTATTTCACTGCTCTGTTGTTTCACATGAATAATTCATTTTGAGAAATGCAACATGCAAAGTAAAAATTTTCTTCCCCTCAACAAAACCAGCTGCTTAGTTTGTGTCATCTTCTTGTCTTTCCCCTTTTTCTTAAGCCTTTGCTGATGCCCTGCTGGAGTACCAGAGGCTGAAGTAAGTGCCGTGCATCCCGCATAGCATGCTGTGGCTGACACTAAACTAAGTCAGAAACAATGAGGGGGTTGGGCGTCCGGGTAGCGTAGTGGTCTATTCCGTTGCCTACCAGCACAGGGATTGCCGGTTCAAATCCCTGTGTTACCTTCGCCTTGGTCGGGCGTCCCTCCAGACACAATTGGCCGTGGCTGCGGGTGGGAAGCCGGATGTGTGGGTATGTGTCCTGGGGCCTCGTGTACCAGTCGTTACTATGGGTAAATGTGTTCTTACACACCCATGGGATTTTTTAGCCCTGAAGTTTGTCTCAGAGACCAGTGTAGAACCTGGGTAACCCCTGAATTTAGACACCGATTGACTAACACTGATGTCTTTGCAGGCCTGAGTGACTGCTTGTTGCAAGAGATGTTAGGAGGAAGGAATTACAAATAACCATCACGCTTTGCAGCTGACTGTCAGACAATCTTGAGGGCTAAAAAATCCCATGGGTGTGTAAGAACAAATTTGCCCATAGTAATGGTTGATACATGAGGCCCCTGGTTGCTGTACTAGCGCCTCCTCTGGTCAGTCGGGGTGCCTGTTCAGGGGGGTAGGGGGAACTGGGGGGAATAGCATGATCCTCCCATGCGCTACGTCCCCCCTGGTGAAACTCCTCACTGTCAGGTGAAAAGAAGCAGCTGGTGACTCCACATGTATGGGAGGAGGCATGTGGTAGTCTGCAGCCCTCCCCGGATCAGCAGAGGGGGTGGAGCAGAGACCGGGACGGCTCAGAAGGGTGGGGTCATTGGCCAGATACGATCGGGGAGAAAAAGGGAGAAAAAAAATCCAAAAAAGAAAAAAAAGAAGCAATGAAGGGGTTAAGAGGTAACTTGTCAGATTTCCCTGCAAACCGGAATCGTTCGGCATTATAATCATCTTTTATTGTAAGAATACAGCTAACCCATTATAACCCATTATAACCCATTATAGTCCCGCTGACAGTGTAGTCATTCTGATTCTGACCCCTTGTTTCTGTCTTTCAGGCAAGTGGCGATTGCTGAAAAAAGTGAGTAGCAAGCCGTGCGCTAATCCCTCGGCTATTTCAGTCCACTAAAACTGATTGAATGGTCCCAGCGAGGTGGACGGTGGAAAATGAAATATTCCCTTAATTGTTTTCAGATCGGGCCAGAGTGACGAAGGGTCTCCCCGATGTCGTGGCCATCATGGAGGGCAAGGTACGACACTGCCAGAGATGTATTAACGCCACTACTGCACCTGTTTTCTGTTATTTATGACATTATAGTTGCCTGTTTAGAATCAAAATTCGCCATTTTGTGGGCGTCTATTCCGTTGCCTACCAACACAGGGACCGCTGGTTCGAATCCCCATATTACCTCTGGCTTGGTCGGGCATCCCTACAGACACAATTGGCCGTGTCTGCGGGGTGGGAAGCTGGATGTGGGTATGTGTCCTGGTTGCTGCAATAGCACCTCCTCTGGTCGGTCGGGGTGCCTGTTTGGGGAGGAAGGGGGAACTGGGGGGAATAGCGTGATCTTCCCACACGCTACGTCCCCCTGGTGAAACTCCTCACTGTCAGGTGAAAAGAAGCGGCTGGTGACTCCACATGTATGGGAGGAGGCATGTGGTAGTCTGCAGCCCTCCTCGGATCAGCAGAGGGGGTGGAGCAGCGACCGGGACGGCTCAGAAGAGTGGGGTAATATATATATATATATATATATATATATATATATATATATATATATATATATATATATATATATGTATGTATATGTATGTATATGCATATGCATATATAGATATATATAGATATATATAGATATATATTTATAGTCAGCCATGGCATAACATGTCACACATGTGTCTCATTTCCTCAGTCTCTGTGTCTGACTTGCTTCATGGACGGCGATCCGGCCCCAGAGGCCTTCTGGCTCAGGAACGACAAAGAGCTCAGCAGCCAGAGTCAGTTCAGCATCACCATGGAGCCCAAGTCCACAAGCCTGATTATCAACAACGTCACGATGCAGGACTCCGGTAACTACAGCATCTTCGTGCGTAACAAGTACGGCTCTCAGACGGTCGACGTCACCGTGAGCGTGTACAAGCGCGGGGATAAGCCGCCGCTGAATGCAGTGCAGATGGATTAAGGCACCAGAAATAGCCCCGCCGAGACCGAAGTGTGTTTCTCCGCGGAACAGCGTGCCTCTTGGTGTGAGTTGTGTCAGATTGGAAATAGAAATGTTATTGGTTTGAAAATGAGGCGGTGGTGTGTGTTGTGTGTGGGTGGATGTAGGTGCAGATTAAAGTTTGTTGAGCAAGGCAGAAGATGTCTGCAACAAGGCTCACAACACAGTACTAATAGTTCCTGTACTCTGCTAATCCCTCTTTGTGCATTTAACTGTCGTGCAGTGAAGCTGCCTGGAAGGATGTTATATCACTTTACAGCCGTGTGTGGATGGTCCGTCCTTGCTGGAAGACATACTTACTGTGAGGTTAAAGGTCAGCGTCATGAGGTGACATCAGCACCAGTTAAACCGTTGTTAGAAAGTCTTTGTTACGGCACAAATTGGCATTGTTCAAGTTTCCAGTTAGAATTAAAAAATGTGTTTTTGTGAGATGTGTCATGTCAAACCTGCCCTTTAGTGATGGACAGAGTGAAGTCTGTATGCTGCTGTACCTAAAGGCCCCAGTAGTCACCCCCAAACCAGGACAAACCTGCCCTGTAGTGATGGACAGAGTGTAGTCTGTATACTGTTCCTAAAGGCCCCAGTAGTCACCCCCAAACCAGGACAAACCTGCCCTGTAGTGATGGACAGAGTGAAGTCTGTATACTGTTCCTAAAGGCCCCAGTAGTCACCCCCAAACCAGGACAAACCTGCCCTGTAGTGATGGACAGAGTGTAGTCTGTATACTGTACCTAAAGGCCCCAGTAGTCACCCCCAAACCAGGACAAACCTGCACTGTAGTGATGGACAGAGTGAAGTCTGTATGCTGCTGTACCTAAAGGCCCCAGTAGTCACCCCCAAACCAGGACAAACCTGCACTGTAGTGATGGACAGAGTGAAGTCTGTATACTGTTCCTAAAGGCCCCAGTAGTCACCCCCAAACCAGGACAAACCTGCCCTGTAGTGATGGACAGAGTGAAGTCTGTATACTGTTCCTAAAGGCCCCAGTAGTCACCCCCAAACCAGGACAAACCTGCCATGTAGTGATGGACAGAGTGAAGTCTGTATACTGTTCCTAAAGGCCCCAGTAGTCACCCCCAAACCAGGACAAACCTGCCCTGTAGTGATGGACAGAGTGAAGTCTGTATACTGTTCCTAAAGGCCCCAGTAGTCACCCCCAAACCAGGACAAACCTGCCCTGTAGTGATGGACAGAGTGAAGTCTGTATACTGTTCCTAAAGGCCCCAGTAGTCACCCCCAAACCAGGACAAAGCTCAAGTACTGACCTGTGGAGCGTTTACAGAATCACATGCCTCCTCTGTGTTCACATGCTAATAAAGTTTTACCTTTCAAATTCTGTACACAGTATTGTCATTATTAATATTATTATTATCATCATCATCATTATTTTTATTAATTATTATCATTATTATTGTTATTATTATTAATTATTGTTATTATTATTACTGTTATTATTATTACCATTATAATTATTATCGTCATTATACAAATTTCCTTTAACTTCATGCCATCATACAACATAATAGCCGGGCCCATTCCTTGGGCCTAGGGTTAGAATGAGGTTTTTATTATCATTATTATTATTATTTGCACTTTGCACTTTTCAGTTCGTACAGTTGAGTAAGGTTTGCTGGTCTTGTTTTGCAGGAAGACATTATGTCTTTTGCACTGAAAGCAAACAGTCCACAGTGTCACCTCTGTAGGTCTCAGACAGTAAAGCATGTAGAATGTGGATCTGGTTAGGATCAGCGTTACATGAAGACAAGACACACTGCAGACAGATATATACATATATATACACACACACACACACACACACATATATATATATATATATATATATATAAACACACATATACACACACACACACACACACACACACACATATATATATATATATATATATAGATAGATAGATAGATAGATAGATAGATAGATAGATAGATAGATAGATAGATAGATAGATAGATATAGATCAAGTGTTAAATATACTTCAGTGCATGTTGCACTGTGGCTCAGTGGCTGTTTTGGACTCGTCCTAGCTGACATGGAAAATATTATAATAATCATCATATTAAACTTTAGACAGTTTCGATATAAAACTCTCAGTTTCTGCCTCCATATGCAAAAACACCATGTTCAAGAACCCAGCCGGGGTTCAAATACCCAGCTGGGGTTCAAGAACCCAGCCGGGGTTCCTCACACTGAGCTGTCTGGTGGTGCTGAACACCATATCAGCCCAGAACTGCTTTTCAGATAACGCTGCTTCAGATGTTTCAGAACTTGTGAGAAGTTTCAGGCTGATTCTTGTTGTGATTAGTTCGGCAAAGCTTGTGCAGCTCGACACGACTGTCTGAGCTCCGGCCTGGTGCGGCGCCATCGTAAGATGGTAAAAGATCATCTAGAGTCGCTGGCCAGCCCTGATGTGAACCGTGTGCGGCTCTGATTGACGTTGGGTTCGGTTCACTGCTGTGGGCCGTTGTCGGGGCGTATTTCGGCCTCGCGTTCCTCCGCCGTGTGTGGCACCGCCTTCTGTGTGTGTGCAGCTTCAGCCACCGCGGGTGGCGACAACGCAGACACATGATCTTGCCAGCGGTGCAACATGTGCTCTAACCGCTGGTGAAGTGGTACGGAGAGGTCCGATCCACACCGAGGCCCGCTGCCCTCAGGCTGGTCCGCTCTACTGGAGGCCTCGCGGCACGAAACAGGGTGGAGTAGTGGGGCCAAAGAGGAGTAACCGAACTCTCGGTTGTTCAAACACGAGGGGTTGCCACAGGGGGCTTTGGTTACTCATTAGACAGGGTCCCGGGCCCCCTCCACGTCCAGGTATAAGAGGGATCGTGGGAGTGCTGGCGTCCTCCGCGCTGTGTTGAGCTTCCCTCGCACTGCTGTCTCAGTCTCCGACTTGGTAACGGTACAGGAGGAACCCACCCCCCCCCCACACCCCACACACACACACACACACACACACACACCACCCCCTTACAGAAGACATGGACTTCAGCGGCACATGGCAGGTGTACGCCCAGGAGAACTACGAAGAGTTCCTCAGGGCCATGGGTAAGTAGGCTGCAGAGGGGGCGACGGGGCATTCAAACACATACTTCAGCTTGTTCGTTGTAACCTTGCGTATGAAACCTGTCGGTCGTGTGTGACGTACAGTGTGAACATTACACACTCTTGTGAGGGCCCCGGGTCGCAGACACACAATACCGACGTCTCGTAACCTGAGGGCAGAAAGAACAGCTGCCGTCAGCGTCGTCTGATAACACTTCCTTTGTTCACCAGCGCTCCCAGAGGACATCATCAAGGTAGCGAAGGATGTCAAGCCCATCACCGAGATCCAGCAGAACGGCAACGACTTTGTCGTCACGGCCAAGACCCCCGGAAAGTCTGTCACCAACTCCTTCACCATCGGCAAAGAGGCCGACATCACCACCCTGGACGGCAAGAAGCTCAAGGTGAAACACCACTCGACTTTTGGTTTCTGTGAAAAATAGAGAAAAATAATCTTTGGTAGGGGGGGGCGGCGGTTCCGGTCCCCGTGTTACCTCCGGCTGCCTGCGGGTGGGGAGCCGGATGTGGGTGTGTGTCCCGGCCGCTGCACTAGCGCCGCCTCTGGTCGGTTGGGCCGCCTGTTCGGGGGGGTCTATCGAAGCTAACATGACCGCCAGCTGTAGGGAGTCGCCGGGAGCCCTCCTCATAATGGATTGTAAGAGACAAGGGGCCTGCATGGGGACTGAGACGCGGCCGCAGGGCTACAGCTTCTCACAGCGTACCATATGCTCCGTGACAGCGCTGTTTCGCAGTGAAAGGCTCAAGTCACTTTGGCCGCAGGTTTGCTTTTGTTGAGTCATGATGTCAGTTTTGTCCTTCGCTGCTCCTCAGTGCACCGTCAACATGGAGGGTGGCAAGCTGGTCTGCAAAACAGACAAGTTCCATCAAATCCAGGAGATCAAGGGGGGAGAGATGATCGAGGTAAGTCCTGCTGGGCTTCTCTTGCTCTCTCTCTCACACACACACACACACACACACACACACACACACACACACACACACACACACACACACACACACACACACACACACACACACACAGGTAAAGCGAGCGTGCTACTGGATGACAGAGGGCGGCGTGCATCACTACACATGTAATACCATCTGTTCCCCACACACAGACTAAATGTTTGTATCTTGTGTTCCCCTTTCTTCCATTTCAGACGTTGACCATGGGCTCTGTCACTCTGGTCAGGAAGAGTAAAAAGATGTGAACTTGACAGTGGAAAACCGTCGGCTATTTAAATAAAACTTTTACTCACTGAATCTTGTTTTGTTTGTGGTCGTCGTTCTGAGGAGGCCGTCAGTCTGTATGTGCTGTGTTTCCATGAGTCTGCCAGATCAGAGAGAGAGTACTGTCACCACACGGGTCAGAGTTTGAGGAAAGCTCTCAGAAATTGGTATCTCAGGCGTCCGGGTGGCGTGGCGCTCTATTCCGTTACCTACCAACACGGGGATCGCCGGTTCGAATCCCCATATTACCTCCGGCTTGGTCGGGCGTCCCTACAGACACAATTGGCCGTGTCTGCGGGTGGGAAGCCAGATGTGGGTATGTGTCCTGGTCCCTACACTAGCGCCTCCTCTGGTTAGTCGGGGCGCCTGTTCAGGGGGGGAGGGGGAACTGGGGGGAATAGCGTGATCCTCCCACGTCCCCCTGGTGAAACTCCTCACTGTCAGGTGAAAAGAAGCGGCTGGTGACTCCACATGTATGGGAGGAGGCATATGGTAGTCTGCAGCCCTCCCTGGATCAGCAGAGGGGGATGGGGCAGAGACCGGGACGGCTCGGAAGAGAGGGGTAATTGACCGGGTACAATGGGGGAGAAAAAGGGGGAACATTTTCAACCAAAAAAAAAAAATCGAAAAAAGAAATTGGTATCTCTGGCAATCCCCATTCATAGTTTGGTGCATTATTATTGTTATTATTATGATTATTATTATCGTTATTATAGCATCTCAGAGTGTGTGCAATGAGATCATTTGTGTCACTGGTCAACAAACAGCTGAGTCAGTCAGGACGTGAAGGCGAAGGCGAAGGCGAAGGCGTGTATACCGAATACAAAGTAAGGTTTGTACACAAAGAAGTACTGTGTGGCGATAGAAAAGAGAGGGTACAATGGCCGCGTTAAGGCTGGGACTCTGCACTTTGAGTAAAACCGTAAAGGTCATGAGAAAATACAGGATTGTGTGACCAAGAATAGGCACACAGCATGTAAAATGAAATGTGCGTTACATGTCAAATGAACGAGGGTCAAAGGGAGGTGGTGAGAGCAGAACGACGGGGGGAGGGTCTCATCTGCAAAAGTTAACACCGGGGGGCGTTGTCAGTGTGGGGATCGCTGTACACATAAGGATTTGGTATTGTGTCCGGGCGAGACGGGGTTTTTAGAATTTACCTGGTGCTGGGTCCGACCTGGAGCAGCAGGCGGTGGGGAGGGACTCCAGAGACCCGAAGATGTCCAGCGTGAGCAAGGCATCTAGGCAACGTTTCAGCCTGCAAGCCGCCTGCACAAGTAACAGAGGAAGAAGAAACGGCTGGGAATTAAAGAAGGGTCAACATTCAGCCATAACATTCAAAAAGAGGCAGGGCAAGAAATGTAGGACATCGCCGGAGGAAGGAACCAATAAGATTAAGAAACACAAACGGTCCAACTAGATTAAATTGTGCGTCGTCCCGGAGAATCGTCAGAGGCTTTTTGCTTATATTTCTGATTCCCGCTCTCACGGTCAGCTGAATTTATACACAGCATTTTTAAGTTAGATTCTGTTGTAAGGTCCAGCTTAGAAATATTTCCAAAATCAGACATTTCCCATCACCTGCCACCCAAGAAGGAGTCATCCGTGCACTGAGTTCGTCCAGGCTGGACTGCTGTATCTCCCTCTACCTCGGCGTTTCTCAGACTTCCCACTACAACTGGTTCAAAATGCTGCGGCCCAATTATTAGCAAGGTCCAACACCCCAGATCACATCACCCCTATCCTTGCATCCCTTCACTGGCTCCCCGTTCATTTCAGAATCCATTTCAAAACCCTAAGTGTTTTTAAATCTCTCCATGGTCTCGCCCCTCCCTGTATTTCTGAGCTTCTCCCTCCCTACACCACCACCACGTCCCCCTGGTCCCCCCACTGTGGATTGTTGTTCGTCCCCCTTTCACATCTAAAAAAGGCCAGAACAGAGCGATGGAGCTTTCTCTGTAGCGGCTCCTCGGCTCTGGAACAGCCTGCCAGAGACTGTTCGAGTCTAGTGAATTTGTTGGCTTTTTAACTTTTCTTGATGAAACGTATTTTCATCTTTTAACTGGTTCTACTGTCATTTCTATTCCCCTGCCCTTCACCCCTGCTAAATTCTGTTCTACCTTTATCTGTTTCTACTGCCTGTATGTACTAGGTCAGCTCAGGTCAGGTCATGTTCTAACCCTAACCCTAACCCTAACCCTAACCCTAACCCTTGAAGGGCTTTACAGACAGCGCAGTATAATACACCCCATATCTTCAGAGCCTGCTACTGCATTTTCCTCCTCCCATCTTGAGTTTTCTGCACACGTCAAATCAATGGGTAAATATTTTTCCAGAGGTGAGGGATAATTAGGTGCCATTGGCACCTATTTTGTTTGATCCCCCTTATTTATTCTGCCTGTGAAGCGCTTTGGTGCATAACCTGTTTTTTAACGTGCTATGTAAATTAGTTTAGTTTATTGTTTATGTGACAGGGACAACCCACAATTGTACAATTGCACCAGAGTTAGCCGGCAGCTAATCTGCGTCTGCAGTCCCTGGGCAGGCAAACAAACAACAATTAATGCATAAGTATTCATGAAATAAACCCAGAGGTGTAAAAACCAGGTCCAGAAAGTAAATGTCCAAACCGTGTATTTGCTCCAACCATTTTACTAAACCAGCTGATTTCATTATCTAGTTTTCCCTCCCTAGTTGAGGAGCGGTGTTGACTAGAATCTGCTGGTGTAGTGCACGAGTAGAGCAAATACATGGTTTGGACTTTTACTTTCTGGACCTGGTTTTACACCTCTGAATAAACCTGAAATTTAAATTTAGTCTGTATTTTGTCCTCTGAGAGAATTGTAATAGTACTCCTGATCGGTTGGTGGCGGTAGTGCGCTGGAAAGGTTGTGTGTGGTTTTTTTACCAACAGCCGTGAGCAACAAAAAAGAGATCAGGGGAAGAAGAAAGAGCCGCGCTTCACCACGTAGGCCGGTCAATGCGTGAGGAGTCTCCCCAGACGAGGCAACAAACTCGGCGTAGACGACAAAGCAGCTGGTGACCAGAACATGGCGCGGTATCTGCGGCCTCCCAACACCTCCCTGTTCGTCAGAAACATCTCGGACGAGTCCAGGTATGTGGGCGCTGCCACCGCGCTGCGTGTAACGCTGGCTGGCTGGCGTACTCGGCCGCGTTAGCGCCAGTGCGCTGTGCTGCTAAATTTGGTATCCTCAAGATAACATGTTTCCTGTATCCGCCGACGCCACGGACGTGCTATGGAAAACGTTCTTGTGTGGGTTTTTTAAAAAAAAATTATTTACGAATTCGCGTGCCGAGAGCCGGCGTATTGCAACCGGAAGACACGCCTGTTAGCAAACCTGTGTTAATAATCTGAATTTAATAACGAGATAAAACGGCCTACGCGTTGCTTTTTAGCTCCCTTGCGTGAAATGTAAGCGCTATAGTCGCGTTCCGCGGTCCACGCGCGTTCACGCGACGCCACCGGATATGCTGGGTACATGAATTCCGTTCGCGTACGAAATCGGGTCGACACCGCTTGTGAGGGACGTCTTTAGACAAAGGCAGCAGCCGAGCAACGCGCCTGGCGGCGCGGCTGCGCGACGCTTGAGGTCCCCGGGCCCAGGACGGGGTTCTGTGTCCTGTACCAGGGCCTCGGCTGCGGTTTTGGAGGAAAGCAAAATCCACGGCAGAACATTAAGGCCTGAACCGATCTGTTTCCAGCTGAACCAGCGGCGGCTGGGGCTAAAAAAAATTTTTTTTATAAAAAATTATATATATATATATATATATATATATATTGGGGGGGCAGCTGCATTAATGTCCACACAGTCACAGAGTTATTAAGAAGGACCATGTAGCCTATAGATTTTATCGGGGTTCGTAGACGGTGGATGATTGACAGCAGAGACGAGGCGTGGTGGTGGGTGTGAACATGATTGACAGTCACGAGAATTGTCCAATCACATTAGACCAAAATACATTAAAACAACACCAATTCGCTGCCAGTAAAGGTGGGCGTGTCTGTGCGCCCCCTGGGAAATCTGAAGAAACCAATCAGACAGCAGCCTCAGGTCACCTGCTCGCCACAAGTTTGAGGGCTTACATAAGGTATGGTTTGGCCGGCGCCCCTCACCCAGGAAGTATATGTATTGAGACAGGAAGTATATGTATTCAGACAGGAACCAACCAAACACCATTTGAACCAGTACTTAATGCTGTTGACAGGCGCTCACAGACTGAAAACACTTTTATTTCATCATTATTTGCATTATACCACTACATTATATTTAACAAGTTTTAAGTAGATTTTCATCTCTTGATGTTTGAAGGGGGCAGTGCCCCAGCACCCTGTACTGGCCAGCCGCCACTGGACTAGCATTATCCAAAAACCCATTAAGCCTTTCTGGTAAAATGTTTTTCCCCAGCATGCTTGCCCTCAGCCCCGCCATGTTTAGGAAGAATATTCGTGCTACGTTACAGTGCACAGATTAGAAGAAGGTAATATAATGATAACATTTCCCTTACGTTCCGAGGTGCTGTCTATTGAGTGAGTGGGCTTTGACATATGTGATCCATAGAAGCTCATATTTCTCATACTAATTAAAATATGTAAAAAATAATTTCAAGCTTTGTATGGACTCTGAAAAGTGCTTATAAATATATTGAACAGTCCGTTTGTTTGTGTTCAGATGAACAGTTTCTGTGGCGGGTGGCCTTCCTCAAGTTACCCTTTTTTGGATGTGAACAAAAACAAAAAATGATATGGTTCCTACAATGGTAAAACTGCCGTGAATGCCCCAAAGATGACATAAATGAAGTACTTGCATATTGGAGTTGAAATATTTTTATGTTTTTAATGAAAATCTGCTTTTAAATCAAAACGAAAGTTAAAAGTATTTGATCTTGTCCTTTTGGCCAACTCAAATGTGCATTACCAGTTCTGTCTCTACAGCATTGAGAAGGTTCTGGTGATTTGACTGCTCTGTACTGTAAAATCTCATCTATTGAACCCCTCAAAATGATGTCAGTAATGTTATGCTAAAAGTGACCAGCTCTCTTGAGTGTTGTATGCAGTGTGTGACCGACTGTTGTGTGTAGCTTGCACACCAGGCATCAGCTAAATGGATTTGCTAGCCAGCAGTATAAATGTCCTTATTTCATGACACTTTAGGCCAGAGGATTTACGACGTGAGTTTGGTCGTTATGGGCCTATTGTAGATGTCTACATACCACTTGACTTCTATACGCGACGACCAAGAGGATTTTCCTACATTCAATATCCTTTTATACGTATGATGTAGGCCAAACGTATGGGAAGTGGTGTTTTCACTGGGTGATTTTAAACCAAGGGTATCAAAGCATGTGCTATCAAAGGCCGTGTGTATGCCGGTTATAATCCAAACACAAGGCGAAACTTTTTTTTCTAAACTGGCACGCACACCTGTAACACCGGGGGGGGGGGTGCTGATAAGTCCAAATATCTGAATGGTTGAAGTAAAGCCTGAGTACACACAGACCTTGATAGCCCATGGTTGGAGGGTCCTCTTGTTAACACTTAATTCTGACCTTTTGCTTGCAGAGTACATTCACTTCTTTGGGACAGGAGTCTTTTTGTGACAATTCTTAAACCCAGTGTATGGGAGATCTTTATTTTGATTTTTAAAACATTATTTGTCACAAAATGTATTGTACCCTATGCAGGCTTATTTATTCCTAACCAATATTTCCTCTGTTGTTGCCTTAGAAATTGTAAAGATACAGTTCTGGAGACCCCACACCAAAGAAAGTTGAAAGGCGGTTGTAGAGTAGATTCAAGCCCAAAGACACCCAGGCGACAAGCAGTAGTGGCATTTGGAAAATAAAGAGAAAGCAAAAGCATGAAGATACAAAGAGGAGAAAGGGGAACACCCAGGCCTCCATTTGTCTACCAAAGGGAAGAAAAGCAAAGAGTTTATTGGGCAAAGTCAAGCAGGAAATCTCAAGTTCTTCTGCCAAGCCAATAAAGAACAAGCTGAAGGTCAAAGGTCAAGCATGTTTAAGGTAAAAAGCCTGTTTTTTGTATCCTACCAAACCCTTATGATAGATCACCATCTTAGTGTTTGTGTTACGTGTCTTCACACAGTCCCAAATCACAAGTAGACCAACTTGATTAGTTTATATTTTTAGTGGTACTAGTACTCCATCAGAACTGAAAACTGTCATTCATGTTCTTTTTACAATTGCCAGTTAAAAGTACTATTTTTTTTCAACACTGGCGATATCTCAGTCAAATAGCTCCACATATAGGCTTTGACGGAATGCAGCCATCAGCCTGCACAGCCTTGTCTTTCTACCTGTTGTCTGTCTGTGCAACCCTCTGTCCCACCTTTTCCAAAATTGAAAATGAAAAGCCTTAACAAGCTAGCACGTTTGAGGATGTCCGGGACGCCGAGGACGCTCTTCACAACCTGGACCGCAAGTGGGTGTGCGGACGCCAGATTGAAATCCAGTTCGCCCAGGGAGACCGCAAGAGTATGCTCACTTCTTGTCCATTTCCAGACAGTTGCATCTAGGAACGGCAAAGCCCCACGTTAGGGTGTGACAGTTTGTGTAATAGTATCTGCACTGCAATCCAACATCGTGACCTTGATGTTTCCATTCAGCTCCCAACCAGATGAAGTCAAAGGAGCGCCACTCCCCTCGCAGTTTCTCCCGGTACGACGATGGCGATCGAGATGGTCGTCACCGACGCTCTCGCAGCCGCAGCTACGGCCGCCACAGGTCCCGCAGCCCCTCATATGAACGCCGCCCTCGGAGGTCTGAGAGTCCCAGAGAGTAAGTTATATTTTTAGGAAGTCTGTCTCTTAAAGTGGAACAATAGCCATTTAAAAAATATATATAGAGAGAGAGAGAGAGCGTTTTTTTTTTTCTTCCAGAAACCAATAGTGGTGTTGATGGGTGCTCAACAAATGAGTAGAATATTAACACACACACACATATATATATTAATATATATCAATATATTATAGGCCTACTGCAACCTAGTTGTAGGCCAGATGAGTACACTTCTAGAGACAACTTGTTTAAATTTTGGTTGTGGATGGTGGTGAAATCCACTACCTAGTGACTTGTGATCTGTTGTACATGAACGCCTCTCCCCAATGCTTGCATTGGCTGGATACTGTGTACCGTGTACCATAATACTCTGAGGTGTGTAACCGGCTGCAAAGCTCTCCATCACCGCTGCACCCTATATGCCAGAGTTCAGTGGCCTTCACTGGCCTTGTGCAGACTCACTCACGGGTACATATTTGTCGATAAGTCCATACTTGGTCTGCGCCACTCAAATCTCACCCAAAACTATTCATTATTGTTTGCGCTCAAATGACTCAACTTTTACTGTCTGTCCCTAAGGTTCGCACTGAATTTGGCGAGCAGCGTTTATGTTCTCTGCCCCTACATCCTGGAACCACTTGCAGACAGATGTGCAGCTAGATTAGCTGAGCCCGATTAGACCATTTAAAAATGTAGTGAGGGGCTTGGAGGCGAATTCAATTTGAATTTGTAGTTGCTTTCTTAGCTAGATCCATTTCCTCTTGTCTGTTTTTTTAGACATATGATGCTGTGAGTTGCTACTGTATGTTTTATTTGTGTATATGTTGTTTGAAATACTGCATTGCTGCTATCTTGGCCAGAGCTCCATCGAAAGAGATGGGACTCAATTGGACTCAGGGGGTTAAATAAAGCTTTAATAAGAATTTTTTTTTAAAATCCACAGCCGACAGGGTTATGCCAGCACGCTTTCTTTGCAATTCTACTTTTAGTTGAACTTTAAGCACCTCCTTCATGAGGCGTTAGATTGGCTTAGAAATTTCAAACCTGGGGGCGCTTCCATAGCTGAATGGTTACAGCGCATTTCATATGGTCACAACGTTGCCAGGGGCGAAGACAGTGGTTAGCGCGGTTGCCTCACAGCAAGAAGGTCCTGGGTTCGAGCCCCGGGGTAGTCCAACCTGCGTGGGTTTCCTCTGGGGGCCCCGGTTTCATCCCACAGTCCAAAGACGTGTAGGTTAGGTGACTCGGCCGTACTGAATTGTCCCTAGGTGTGAATGTGTGTGTGTGTGTGTGTGTGGGCCGTGTGATGGCCTGGTGGCCTATCCAGGGTGTCTCCCCGCCTGCCCCTAAATGACTGCTGAGATAGGCTCCAGTATCCCCGCGACCCTGAGAGCAGGATAAACGGTTTGGATAATGGATGGATGGACAACGTTGCCAGTTCGAATCCAGCCGGCAACCTTTGTTTCAAGTCAAACCCCTCTCTCTCACTCTCTCTCTCTCCCCCATTTCCTGTCTGCCTCCACTGTCGCTATTCAATAAAGGTATAAAAAGAAGAAGAGGTATAAAAAAAGGAAATTTCAAACCCAGTTAACTGGGTAATCATTCCCACTCATATTTAGGCCAAATTCCCTCACGGTTGTCTCCAGAGGTATGATATACATCTGGCCCTGTGAGACCGATTGTAGCCTGTTCATCTACGCCAGGGGTGGGCAATCTTAAATCATCCATCCATTATCCGAACCGCTTATCCTGCTCTCAGGGTCGCGGGGATGCTGGAGCCTATCCCAGCAGTCATTGGGCGGCAGGCGGGGAGACACCCTGGACAGGCCGCCAGGCCATCACAGGGCCCAATCTTGACTTGATCTTAAATCAAGTCAATTTTATTTGTATAGCCCAATATCACAAATTACACATTTGCCTCAAGGGGCCTTACAGCAACACAACATCCTGTCCTTAGACCAGGGGTGGGCAAGCTTATCCAGAAAGGGCCAGTGTGGGTGAAGGTTTTTGTTCCAACCAAGCAGTTACACACCTGTGTCTCCTGATCAAGTTCCTCAGCAAAGACTCTATTGGTTGATTAGTGGGATCAGGTGTGTAACCGCTTGGTTGGAACAAAAACCTTCCCACACGGCCCTTTCTGGATAAGATTGCCCACCCGTAGTATGCACTCTTTGCAAGGATGCTGGGAAAGCCACTAGATGGCAGCGTCTTCACCATGAATGGAAATGGCCTTCCAAGATTCAAGATTCTTTATTTGTTCCGTCTCATTATAAAAGTATAAGGGAGTAAAATTCCTGAGTTTCAGCTCCTCAACACTGCAACAGCAATAGCAATAAAATAACAACAAAACAGCAGTAATAATAATAGTGTATGAACGGAGTATAGAATTTCAACATCATTTGACGCGCTGTCACATTCTTCGTCTCTTTGTGTGCGCAATAAATACTTGAAGATGTGAAAACTGGAATACCTTTATGAATTCTTTCATTTTCACGTTGCTGTAGTTCAATTGTGAGTGCTGCCCACTGGAACAAGATGTACATGTTCTTGTGTTGTTTTCGTCTTGTAGATAACGACGATAAGTCGACATAACATTTCTATTACTGAGTCACGTACACGTTTAAGGGAAAGTGGGACGTGACCTCCCCGACAGTGCTTCATGTCACTAAATAAAATGGCCACATAGAGTAAAAATACATACAAATACATTATGTATAAGAACTGGTGGAAAAATGCAAACAATGCTGGCTTTGGTTGACAAGAGAAAAGTTCAGGCGTACTGTTTGAAGTGGTGTGGGTAGGTGGTGTGTGTGAGTGGTGTGCATGTAGTTGTCAGTATCTGTAAGGAGGGGGAAAGATTAGTGGGTGTCAGTGTTGAATTGTGAAATGACCCCAGGAAAACAGTCAGAGATGAAAATGGTCTGTAGATGGGGTGGGTTGGATCTCGGATGATGTTCTTTCCGTAGGCGGCGTTTGTAATACATTTCCTGGATGGCAGGTAGCTAGTACACCACTGATGTGTTGTGCTGTTTTTACTACTTGTTGCAGGGCTTTCTTTTGTTGGTTTTTCCCCTTTTTTCTCCCCAATTGTATCCAGCCAATTACCCCACTCTTCCGAGCAGTCCCAGTCGCTGCTCCATCCCCTCTGCTGATCCAGGGAGGGCTGCAGACTACCACATGCCTCCTCCGATGCATGTGGAGTCGCCAGCCGCTTCTTTTCACCTGACAGTGAGGAGTTTCGCCAGGGGGACGTAGCACATGGGAGGATCACGCTATTCCCCCCAGTTCCCACTCCCCCCTGAACAGGCGCCCTGACCAACCAGAGGAGGCGCAGCAACCAGGACACACACCCACATCTGGCTTCCCACCCGCAGGCACGGCCAATTATGTCTGTAGGGACACCCGACAAAGCCGGAGGTAACATGGGGATTTGAACCGGCGATCCCCGTGTTGCGAGGCAACATAATAGAACGCTACACTGCCCGGACGTCCTTGTTGCAGGGCTTTCTGATCGGATCTGGAGCAGTTGCTGTACCACAGTGTATTAATGCAGTTGGTCAGTGTGTTCTTCCAACAGTTTAGTTGACCAGCATCTGTATGGCAGTTTAACCCTTGTCGGTCACCTTAGGCCGTTGAAGCCTTTTTGTGGCTTTCTTTTTTAGACTGGAGGTGTTTAGGGATCATGAAATGTCCTCAATGATTTGGACGTCTAGGAACGTGAAGCTGGTGAACATTCCACTTCAGTCCTGTTGACTTAAATTAGCTGTCAGACTTTTGGAGGATTGCAGGTTGTCGGAGTCATAACAGCAGAACAAAGTGTTGATGGAGATGAATTTGGTGGCAATATACAGCCATACATTTTTAAACCAGAACATTCAACTGAGTTGGAGATGAGCAGATGGAGAAAGATGAAAAAAATATTGCCGCCATAGAAGATGCCAGAGCACCAGCTTGTCTATCAAAAAGGGGAGGCGACTAGAGGAGCACCCACGGAAAATGCACAGAGGGGCTGTTCAGAGCTGACGTTCACCTGTGTCTTGGTTGATCCGATCACAAGTGGACAGCTCGAAGTACGTCGGTTCGCACCTGGCATTAGAATGCATCTCCACGTGCGTCTCCAGTGACCACTTGTGATCGGGTCTTATTCTGTCATGTTATATATTTTTAAACTCCTTTTGTTTCCCTTAAAGTTTCCATTTATCTTGCATTAAGAATTAACGAGCCATGAGAAGACCAACTTTGTCCTCCTTGTTTTGTTTTACCTGTCTCGTGCCTTCTCCACAGGTCTCGATCATATGGCCGACACAGGCGGAGCAGAAGCCGTGAAAATGAAAGGTAGGCTGATTTGAAGACATGCAGACAACAGATTAAGCATTATACACTGATGAGCCAAAACATTATGACCACTCACAGGTGAACCAAATAATGTTGATCATCTCCAAACAAGTGCACATGTCAAGTCTGAGTAGATAAGATGGTAAGCGAACAATCAGTTCTCGTAGTCAAATGTGCTGATTCAGGAGAAATAGAGTAAAGACTCGAGCGACTTTGACAAGGGCCAGAATGTTATAGCCAGATGACTGGGTCAGAGCATCTCTGAAACGGCAAGGCTTGTGGGATGCTCCCGGTCAGTAGTGGCGAGTACCTACCAACCGTGGTCCAAGGAGAGACAAACCACAAACCGGCAACAAAGGTGTTGGGCACCCAAGGCTCATCGATCTGCAAGGGCAACAAGATCTATCCCGTCTGGTCTGAACCAACAGAAGGTCTACTGTGGCACAAGTCAAAGAAATTTTTAATCATGTTTATGAGAGGAATGTGTCACAACACACAATGCATCGCACCCTCCTCCCTATAGGGCTGCGTAGCCACAGACCAGTCAGAATGCCCACGATGACCCCAGTGCACCATCGGAAGCACCTACAGTGGGAACACAAGTGTCGGAACTGAACCTTGGAGCAGTGGAAGAAGGTGCCTGGTCCGATGAGTCCCGTTTTCTTTCAGATTACGTGGATGGCCGTGTACGTGTGTGCAATTTACCTGAGGAAGTGATGGCACCAGGGTGCACTGTGAAAAGACGATGAATCGGTGGAGCGAGTGTGATGCTCTGCAATGCTCTGTTGGAATCCCTGGGTCCAGGCATTCATGTAGATGTCAACTTGACACATGCCACCTACCTAAACATCATTGCAAACCAAGTACACTCCTTAATGGCAGTGGTATTCCCTGATGGCACTGGCCCCTTTCAGCAGGATAATGCACCCTGCCACACTGCAAAAATTGTTCAGGAATGGTTTGAGGAACATGAAGTGTTCAAGGTGTGTTGCCCTAGCCTCCAAATTGTCCAGGTCGCAATCCTGTTGTGCATCTGTGGGATGTGCTGGACTGACAAGTCCAATCCGTGGCCGCTCCACCTCACACTTTACTGGACTTGAAGGATCTGCTGCTAATGTCATCATATCATCATCATCAGCTGCTTCTCCGGGGTCGGGTCACGGTGGCAGCAAGCTAAGTAGGGCACTCCAGACGTCCCTCCCCAGCAACGCCCTCCAGCTACTCCCGGGGAATTCCAAGGCGTTCCCAGGCCAGATTGGACATGTAGTCCCTCCAGCGAGTTCTGGGTCTACCCCGGGGTCTCCTTCCAATTGGCCGTGCCCGGTAAACCTCCAAAGGAAGGTGCCCAAGAGGCATCCTAATCAGATGCCCGAACCACCTCAACTGGCTCCTTTTGACACAAAGGACCAGCGGCTCTACTCCAAGCAGATGTCCGAGTTCCTCACCCTATCTCCAAGGCTGAGCCCAGACACCGTACGGAGGAAACTCATTTCAGCCACTTGTATCCACGATCTCACCCTTTCGATCACTACCCAAAGCTCACGACCGCAGGTGAGGGTTGGAACAAAGATTGACTGATAAATTGAGACCTTTGCCTTCTGGCTCAGCTCCTGCTTTACCACAACGGTCTGGTACAACATCCGCATTACTGCTGATGCTGCACCAATCCGACTGTCAATCTCCCACTCCATCCTACCCTCACTCGTGAACAAGACCCCGAGATACTTGAAGTCCTTCACTTCAGGCAACAACTCATCCCCAACCCAGAGGGAGCAATCCACCATTTTCAGGTAGAGAACCATGGCGTCAGACTTAGAGGTGGTGACTCTCATCCCGGCCATTTCACACTCCGCTGCAAACTGCCCCAGTGCGTGATAGAGGTTGCGTTCTGATGAAGCCAACAAAACCACAACATCTGCAAAGAGCAAGATGCAATTCTCAGGTTCCCAAAATGGACACACTCCTCACCTTGGCTGCACCTTGAGATCCTGTCCATGAATATCACAAACAGAATCGGAGACAAGGGACAACCTTGTCCCTTGTCCCTTGAGTTTGACACCCACTGAAAACGTGTTTGACTTTGTGCCAAGAATGCGGACACAGCTCTCACTTTGGTTATACAAGGACCGGATGGCTTGTAGCAACTGCCCCGGTACCCCATACTCACGCAGTACCCCCCCACAGAGTGCCCCGGAGTACACGGTCGTAAGCCTTCTCCAAATCCACAAAACACATGTAGACTGGCTGGTCAAACTCCCATGCCCCCTCAGCACTTCCGCAAGGGTAAAGAGTTGGTCCGTTGTTCCACGGCCAGGACGGAATCCGCATTGTTCCTCCTGGATCTGAGGTTCGACAATCGGTCGGAGCCTCCTTTCCAGCACCCTAGAGTAGACTTTCCCAGGGAGGCTGAGCAATGTGATGCCCCGATAATTGGAGCACACTCTCCGGTCCCCCTTTTTGAATATGGGAACCACCACTCCAGTCTGCCACTCCACAGGTACTGTTCCCGACCTCCACGCGACACTGAAGATGCATGTCAACCAAGACAGCCCAACAATGTCCAGAGCCTTCAGCATCTCAGCAAATCTCATCCACACCTGGCGCCTTGCCACCGAGGAGCTTTTTAACTAACTCAGAGACCTCTGCCAGGGATATGGGTGGGGCTTCCCCTGAATCTTCAGACTCTACCTTCTCCACTGAGGATGTGTTAGCCGGGTTCAGGAGCTCCTCAAAGTGTTCTTTCCACCGCTTGACAACATCCCCAGTCCGGGTCAACAGTTCCCCTCCCTGGCTGAACACAGCCTGAGTCAAGCCCTGCTTCCCCTTCCTGAGTCGCCAGATGGTTTGCCAGAACTTCCTTGAGGCCAACTGAAAGTCCTCTATAGCCTCACCGAACTCCTCCCACACCCGAGTTTTTGCTCCCGCGACCACCAAAGTGGCAGCCCTACTGGCCTCCTGGTACCTGTCTTCTGTTTCTGCTTAGCTGCTAATGTTTTGGTGCCAAATAACACAGGACACCTTCAGGGGTCAGTCATGTAGTAGAGGCCATGCTTTGGTGGGTTGGTGTTGTTTTGGCGGCACATGGAGTACCAACAGCATATTAGGCAGGTGGTCATGTTTTGGCTCGACTCATCAGTGTACAAGGAAAGGCTTTCTTACCGTACTCGACTGTTATCGATGTTAACGATGTTTATACCTCCAGGTCCAGAGGCGTTCCTCGTGAACACCACAGGACACACCGTGGCCCGGGGTCCCACAGCCGCTCAACCTCCCGCACCCCATCCCCTTCAAGATCCAGGCCTAAAGGTAGAAAGAGCCGGTCCAGGTCCCCCAGCCCGGCGGAGGACTTAAACCCCTCCTCCAGTTCTCAGAAACAGTCCATGGGGCGCTCTCCATCACGCTCCTTCTCTCGATCCGTGTCTCGCTCACGCTCCAGGTCTTGGGCTGGCCGCAAGTCCGGAGGCCACTAACTCTTCAATCTTCCAGGGCCTGTCGTCCCTATCTCTTCCTATTGCTTGTGTTCAACATTGAGGGTGAGGTAGCAGGAAGACCACTGATTTCCATGTTTGCGTTGGTTAATTGTTTGATTCTGTTGTCAGAGCCAGTGGAATATGCTGCCTACACACAAAAAGCTACAGCTGCCAGATCTTTATTTTAGCAGCGCGAAACAAAGCAAGATCATCTAGGACAATAACTGGTTCACTGTATTAACAGATAAGGGTGTCTTTTTGTCAATCAATTGGGTACCTTTTAGTGTTTACTGAGGCTAACGATTAGATTATAGTCTCAGACTGTTAAGTGCTATTTTTGTATTTGGAGCAAGCAATACTCTGCATGGGTATATATATATATATATATACCCATATCAACACAGATACAGGAAAAAAGATTTTAATGCATAGCAGTACAAGCCTGTTTCGTGCATCTCGTGCGTCTCTCATCAGCTGATGAGTGCGAGACGCACGCAACAGGCCTGTACTGGTCTGCATTAAAATCTTTTTTCCTGTATCCGTGTTGATATTCCGCTCCTCATTAGTCGAGCAATCAACACCATTGATGGTTTCGGGAAAAAAACTGTATGTATATATATATATATATATACATATTACTACTACTACTACTTCCAGCTGCTCCTGTTAGAGGTCACCACAGCGGATCATCTGTTTCCATCTCTTCCTGTCCTCTGCATCTTCCTGTCACACCAGCCACCGGCATGTCCTCCCTCAACACAACCATAAACCTCCTCTTTGGCCTTCCTCTTCTCCTCTTCCCCGGCAGCTCCATATTCGGCATCCTTTTCCCAATATACCCTGCATCTCTCTTCCACACATGTCCAAACTATCTCAATCTTGCCTCTCTTGCTTTGTCTCCAAACCGTCCAACCTGAGCTGTCCCTCTAATATACTCCTTCCTAATCCTGTCCTTCTTCATCACTCCCAATAAAAATCTTAGCATCTTCAACTCTGCCACCTCCAGCTCTGCCTCCTGTCTGTTCGTCTGTCTCCAAACCATATAACGTAAACCTTCCCTCTAACTCTTGCTGGTACCCTTCTGTCGCAAATCACTCCTTACACTCTTCTCCACCCACTCCACCCTGCCTGCACTCTCTTCTGCACCCCCCCGTTACTTTGAACAGTTGACCCCAAGTATTTAAACTCATCCACCTTCGTCATCTCCCTCACCATACTACTGTCTTCCCCGTCGTTCATGGATATGTATTCCGTCTTGCTCCTACTGACTTTCATTCCTCTTCTCTCCAGTGCATACCTCCACCTCTCCAGGCTCTCCTCAACCTGCACCCTACTCTCACTACCGATCACAATGTCATCCGCGAACATCATAGTCAACGGAGATTCCTGCCTGATCTCGTCCATCAACCTGTCCATCACCATTGCAAACAAGAAAGGGCTCAGAGCCGATCCTTGATGTAATCCCACCTCCATCTTGAACCCATCTGTCATTCTAACCGCACACCTCACCACTGTCACACTTCCCTCATACATATCCTGCACCACTCCTGCATACTTCTCTGCAACTCCTGACTTCCTCATACAATACCATACCTCCTCTCTCGGCACCCTGTCGTATGCTTTCTCTAAATCCACAAAGACACCATGCAGTAACTCCTTCTGACCTTCTCTATACTTCTCCATCAACATTCTCAAAGCAAACATCACATCTGTGGTGCTCTTTCGTGGTATGAAACCGTACTGCTGCTACTGATCATCACCCCTCCTCTTAACCTAGCTTATATTACTCTTTCCCATATCTTCATGCTGTGGCTGATCAACTTTATACCCCTGTAGTTGCTACAGTTCTGCACATCGCTGTTGTTCTTGAAAATCGGTACCAGTATGCTTCTTCTCCACTCCAGATCACACCTCCTACATAAGATATACCTGTGTGCACTTTTCCTCCACTCAATGTCAACCTGTTTCTCCCCTCTTCCTGAAGCGTGTATTCACCACAGCTATTTCCATTCTTTTTGCAAAGTCCACCACCATCTGTCCTTCCACATTCCTCTCCTTGACGCCATACCTACCCATCACCTCCCTATCACCTCTATTCCCTTCACCAACATGCCCATTGAAGTCCACTCCAGTCACCACTCTCTCCTTCTTGGGTACACTCTCCACCACTTCATCTCATTCCAGAATTCTTCTTTCTCTTCCATCTCACATCCAACTTGAAGGGCATATGCACTGATAATGTTCATTAATACACCTTGGATTTCCAGCTTCATACTCCTCACTCTGACACTCTCTTCCCCTCCAACACTCTTGACATATTCTTCCTTCAGAATTACCCCTACCCCATTTCTCCTCCCATTCGCCCCATGGTAGAAGAGTTTGAACCCACCTCTGATACTCGTGGACTTAATCCCCTTCCATCCGGTCTCTTGCACACACAGTATACCTACCTTTCTTCCTTCCATCATATCAGCCAGCTCTCTCGACCAGTCATAATGCCAACATTCAAAGTTCCGACTCTCACCTCCACACTCTTACCCTTCCTCCTCTCCCGCTGCCTCGGCACATGCTTTCTCCCTCTCCTTCACCCAACAGTAGCATAGTTTCCACTGGCATCCAGCTGGCCAACAGTACCAGTGGCAGTCATTGGTAACCCAGCCCTCAACCGATCTGGTATGGATATCAGATTTTCGATCCGCATATTTGATTTGGCAGATATTACGCCAGATACCCTTCCTGGCACAACCCCTCCCCATTTATCTGGGCTTGGGTCCGGCAATAAGAATGCACTGGCTTGTGCATCCTCAGTTGCATGGTTTATTTATATATATATATAGATAATACATCTATATATATATACACACACATTGTGTATATATATATATGTATATCTACATACATATATGTGTGTGTGTGTGTACTGCAGGTTTTTTACTGTCTTGTGAAATTTTCTGTTTCCTGTTCAGTAAAAGGATTTTAATAAGAAAATTGTGTAAATTTAAGAATTCTGTTGATCTTGGAACCAGGCCAAAGTTGCCGTTGTTTGACAGATGTCTTAGTCAGCTAGCTTGTCTGTAGTTACCGAATTTCAATATCCTAGAGTATTTTTTAAATTTTGATATTTTTTATTGTATGTTCAGGACGTGCAGCATTCAAGTCTCTGGATGTACATTAGTTGGCTATGAAAACTAAAATTCACTGAATCCCGTTCCTTAGCACCGTTCCATGCATTGAAGTGGTTTCATTCCAGTTTGTTTATATTAAAAGATGTGATCTTAATTTTATTTGTTATATTTTTGTCTGAGATATTCTCCCATAGCACCCATGCACCAGGGTATGTGGTTACAGCCAATATCGTACATCTAAAAATAAGCCCACTGTAAATTCCTCAGGAATTAGTGTTTACCGTTTGTGGCCAGAATTTTCCGTTTTGAAGAGCCAAAAACCCCGTAAGTATGACACCTTATGTAGTAGTTTTAGTTTCAATTTCCTCAAGCCTAACAGACCAGGATAATAATATTGTGAGTGGATGCAGTTATGTATAGAATAAGACCAACAAATAGGTTTGGGGGGGAAGGGAGGGAAATTTATTTTTTTTTCCAGTATTTTGTAGTTACCAATTCAACAGTGTGTGTTAATTTATACAACACCTAATTAAAACCAATTGAAAACAGGGCATACATTTTTTTCCATATCGGTGACATTTAACAAGTGGGACAAATTAATAGCCAATTCGTTACATGGTTAAAATTTAGAATATAGAGACTTGCATGTGTGAATCATCCAAATAGTTGTGTAAAGGTAAGGAAAATGACAAAATTAGAGGTTCTAAAAACACATTACCATCATTTCAATTTTCAGCTGGCGGAAGAACAGCTGAGAATTGGCTTTGAGAATACTAAACATGAACGTTTGGTCAATCAGTAACAACAGAAGTCCTATACAATAGGGGGGGGAATGGGAACTGACTGAGGTTTTTTTCAACGTAAGTGAATGTCTGAGCATAAAAAAAATATATATCAAGTTATACAATAACTTATTTGGATGACTCTTACAGGTTCAAGTTTCTGGAGTTCCAATTGAGTTTTTGTTTTTTAAGCGAGTTTTTTTCTTAAATTTGCACATACAGCATCATTTCACCCTACACTGAGCATAATCGAAAATAAAAAACATGTGCAAGATCACTGGCAAGAGTACAGTGCAGGGGTACTGACAAATGCTATACGCAGATTTTTTTAACAAAAATATTCTTCAGCATTTGAATCCAAGACATGTCCTTAGCATGTCTTATACATTCAGTGTTATTACTAAAAATACTTTGTCAAGCAGGTCTTAAAATTGGCCTGCAAAATGTACATATGCTACAAGTATTTTTTTTTTTACATGTCATTATATATATACATGGCTCTTAAAACACATTATCAAGCTCTTGTACTTTGTTTTGTCGTCTTTAAGCTGGCCATAACCGCTCCAATTCTGCAGAGGAAAACAAAGCCAGCATCAATAGATGATCGACCCTCATAAACTGAGAATCCAGTTGGAGATAGTCGATTACGCAGCTGCCATTAAAACAGCATATCTGCTTTTAACTAAATAAAAAATATGATTGCAGTGCAAGAGGATCAAAGGGTGCAGGAGGCAGTGAGTGTCTGGAGATTGTTGGGTGACCAACCCTTGAGACCCATTTATAAGTGTAAACACATCAACACTGGCCTTGCGCATCGAGTCCCTGCTGCCACATTGTTAGCTTGTCTCAGCACTGCCCTCCCTCGTAAAAGCCATAAAGCAAAGCAAGGCCAGAACATGTGAGCTTGAGCTCCAGCAGAACTCAGTCTGGCCCTCTTCCGCATGGTTTGCTCTTTGGCATGTAAGTGAGAAGATAGACACTGGAGGCCACAAAGATAAATGATTGGAATTATAATGTGGCCAGAGAGACCCTGATCTATTTGCCACTTAGGCCGACGGGGTAAATATGGCACTGGTAACCACGTCGGTCAGGCAGAGATGGCGAGGAGAAAAAACAAACAAGCCTATAACATTGCTTTGGTCAGCACAGACATACATCTTTCTTTCAACTACAACACAAAATTGACCTATTCACAAAATAATGCTATGATCGGGAGCTGCGGTCCTTAGGCAAGGCCAACTCCTATAGTGCAATGCGCACAGCGCTATAGAAAAAAAAATACAGGAGTTGGAAGTCCAAGGTTTGTGTGCCATGGTCATTCTACCCTTCAGTTAAGAGGTTACATGTTTCACTTTTACTCACTACAGCTGATCGCCTGAAAGACAGCTCTGATTTCCCTGCAGAATTAGTTAAGTAGCTTCAACATCCTTAAAAGAAAAATAAATGAGGTGGGTGTCTAGTGAAACTAAAAATGCTACAAATCTGTATGCGCTTTAGCACCAGAGGCTGTAGATGTGAATCCTAAATGATTACCGTTACTTAAGGACAATAAGAAAGCCTACCTGTCCACAGAAATGTACAGATGGGGACAATGAGCTCTGTAATAACCTAACCATATAATTTGTTGTGATGAAAAGCCGACTCAACCTGCTACGAACAGCCAACATAAAAAGGAAAAAAACAAAATAACAGAGCACGAAAGTACAAAGGATATCCAGTTCATTGTTAGAAGACAGAAACTGGCACCAATAAGGGCACCTCAACCCACCAGCAAGGCTGCAATGCAGAAATATTGAATTCATTACAATAAGTGGGTGCTGGGTAAATACATGCTAGCAGGGAAACTGCAAGCATCCTTTACCCCTTCAAGGAGGTCAATCTAAAACAACTAAAAATATTACAGCATTGATACGTTCCAGGTGGGCGGGTACCCTCAGAGGAGCCTTAGATAACGCATTGGCTTTTTTCAAAAGGTTAAGAGTGAGAGTCCATCTCAGGCCTGCACCTTGAGGAGGCTCTTGAGCTGGAAGGCCATCATCTCCCTGTTGTCACAGGAACCTATGGGAAAGGACACCCAGTGGCTCGGGGGCTTGGGCAACACGCTTGGCGAGGGTGGCTCGCTGAACTTAGGCCCCGCATAGCTTGGACTACCCTGGGTAGCCAAGAGAGTGTCTAGGTGGGACACAGCACCCTCCCAATTCTGGTCGTAGTTGGTGGCAAAACGGACAGAAGTATTCTTTTTCTCAGCAGACGCGGCCTGCCGCGCCTCTGGAGACCAGCGGTAGGCTGCGCCCTTGTCATTCCTGCGGTGGCCGTGGTGGTGAAGGCCTCCCGCCACTCCGGCAGACGCTGCTGTTGACCCGTTTTGATCTCGGCCCCTCTGCTTGGCCCGTCCAAGTTGATGGTTCTTCTTGGGCACAGGGCGCTCAGGGTGGGAAACTGGAATGTTGTACCTCTCTCCACCTCCCATGCTGCTCCTAGAATACGTGTCACCTACATGGAAAAAAATAAAAGTGTTTATTTATTAAAGCTTGCAACATACAGGCATCTGTAACCTAAACAATAAACCTTATAAACGGGCAACACCTGTACAAGGGAAAACGCTAATAGATACAATATGGGCATTGGATATACATTATTGCGGCATAAACTGCTGTCAACACGGGCTCGGGGACTACGTGCAGAAGACCAGGCAGTCGAGTCGGGGAGGAAGACCCCTCCCCCAAGCAAGCAACAGCTTTGACCCACCTCTTTGTTGTCAGATAGTTGACTGAGCTGAGATCTCTCCTTATTTTCTCCCTTTTCCTCTGGCTCCAGGTCCTCGAAGTAGTTCCCTCTCTACTTCTCACTGCACTTTTACGTCCAGCAAGATCTGGAGTTTTCATGTGCCAATAAGAGTGTTTTTCTGGCGGAGCCGAGCTGAACATCAATTCACCTCGGCGCCTGGTGCTCCAAGAAGCCGGAAAACCTACAAGTATTAGGAGGCAACGAGGCGACAAGGTTAAGGCTTTATAAAAGAGCTGCACATCTGGCCAAGTTTGACCGACCGCATTGATGACGTACCGAAAAATGTTTTGGAACGGCCGGGAACGCGCGCGGGGCGGGGCGGGGGGGGTGCTTAGAGCCGCAGACGCTTTCTGACCCGTCCAAAGTCGAACAACCCGTTAGTTCTGACCCGTCTAAAGTCGAACAACCCGTTAATTCTGACCCGTCCAACGTCGAACAAGGCGTTAGTTCTGACCCCTCCAAAGTCGAACAAGCCATTAGTTCTGACCCGTCCAAAGTCGAGCAACCCGTTAGTTCTGACCCGTCCAAAGTCGAACAAGCCGTTAGTACAGACAACAGCCCCTTGTTGATCAGTTATGGCTGTTGCCTGTTTCAGTCGGACCATCTTTGCTTAGCTTCACGTCGTCGTGTTGTTTTATGACGCCATAACTAACTCTTGTTTATGGGTTTAATGTGTTCTGCCCGGTTCTGTTGTGCATCGCTTTCTCTTAATGTGCGCAGTTCGCGAGCGGTATTAGTGCGCGAGTGGCATTAGCGAATGCGTCACATGGCTTGTTTTCCGCTGCAGAACGAGCCATCTTTCCCGACGAGACCACCCACCCACAATAATACACCCCCCCCGGCCCGGACCGGACCGACCCGGTGTGTCCCGGCTCGACTCTAGCGAGCGCTGGGATCTCGCCTCGGTTGCCGTTAGAGACGGCGCGAGCGGCCGCCACTAATCCCGCTTTGTTCGCGAGCTGGCTCAGAGCAGCAGGCTCCGCACCTTTCTCTACGCTGCTGAAAGCTCACTTAGCCCAAAACGACCCGGCTCGCCCGTCTCGTTTGGACCGGAACCGTTTTCATCGACGGGAATTCGGGGTTTTTTTTTTGGGGGGGGGGGTTGCGAGAAGCCGAGTTTACGCGTCCGTGCGGGGGGAGGGGGGGTGAGACCAAAACAAAGGACGGCGCCACAACATGGCGACGGCAACGCCACACAAAGCTTCCTTACCGACTTCTTCAGGCTCGGGTGTCGAGAGCCCCTTCACGTCCGACCGGTGAAAGATCGCCTCTGGACCGCGCTCGGGGGAACGGCGTACGAGTCACGGCCGGCCACACGTCCTGCCGACCCGTTTCAAGGGGAATTACGCACGTTTATTTGTGTTCTTATTCGGAACGTCTCCTCCTGCTGCTCCTCCTCCTCCTCCTTTCTCTCTCCGTCTCAACTGCAACAAAATGGAAGCCGCGGCGCAGCTATGTAGCTCGCCCCAGCCCAGCGCTCCGACCAATCGCGTTGAGGCGCCGCAGCGGCCCGGCCAATCGCGTTGAGGCGCCGCAGCGGGCCTGACCAATCGGCGACGCCGTCGCCGGTCGCGTTCTTGTTAGTTGCCAGACCGGTGACGTCAGCCCCATCCCCCCACTTCCTCCCCCCCCTTTTCCTTTGTCGGTGTTTCCTGCTGGAGGTGCGAACACCACAACAAGACTCTCCCCCTTTTAAACGACCCAGCGGCCACGTTACCCTTCACCGCTTCGGTGCCTCTGGTGTTATTCCGCCGTCCTGTAGCCGAGGGGCCCCCGCAGGCACGGCTCCTCACTAGAGAGAGATAAAGTGTAAACTAGGAGAGTTCGGAACGTTATCAGAAACTCCAACTATACAACAAGTAGAAGCGCAAGTAGGAGGGCGGATCACTGTAGTAGTGCCTGGATCATGTTGCACAGATTATGTAAATAAAGCTGCGCCGTTGTTATTAAGTAATGCAATGTCAATATGAGTATTTTGAATGCCACAAAAGTACAGCAAAAAGGAAGTTTGGTTCATAACTATTTCCAAAAGTAAAGAACTCCTCTCAGCTGGACTGTACTGTATTGGCTATTCGTGGGAAGCCCAAATCCATTTACAAGGTTAGGACAGCTGGAGCATATGGGGGTCCAACCTGCATGACGAATTTCCGCATTTTTGCCAGTTAAAAAACCCCGAGCCACCCGTTTTTCTTGGAAAAACAAGGCCAACTTTGAGGAAACTCGTGCACAGTTTCTGGCTTTCAGTATGTAGACAGATTGGTCATGGGAGCATTCTTCATTTGAATTTGCCATATCTAATTGGTCCCTGGTCCTTGCCTTGGTTTAAACCCACAAGATAATAAAATACCGTCGATGGTTAAAGTCCAAAGTTAAGAGCTGATGACTGTGGAAATCATTAACTTGAAAGACTCATCAGAGGGCATCTGAATTGATCCAGTTTTTTAAGTTGGGAAAACAGATGCACTCTTGTCCTCATGTTCTTGCGCCCAGTGAACTTAACATTTTGTAAATTTCTTTAAATTGCCTCATTTTCCAGCGGACAAATGCATATTTTCACTAGTGTGAAGTTGGAGGTTTCATTCCCCTCTTCATACGGGCCGTTGTGGTTAAAACATACATTGAATGTAATACTAACGACGCTTGTTTACTCTGGTCTCGTTTCAGCTGGCAAAACACGGGCCATCGTTTGAACCCCATTGACACACACAATCTGGCGTTTCTGTGCAATAACTGACCGGACCCTGACCTGATCTGGATCAGTGTCGTTAACTCCAACAGAATAAACACAGTTTATACACTGAAGTCGAAAGAGAAGTTAAGCGTTTAATGCTGAGATACAGAAATGGCATGTGATGCTGGGAAACCACTAGGTGTCAATAAGCGTCGTCCTTTCATTTAGATCTGGTAGGGCAGGTTTTGTTTAAAGAAGCAAGAGGAGTCTTGCCCTCGGTCTAAACTTTTTGAGGAGCGGCAGGCGAGCATCATCCTCAAGACAACAGATACGTCAGCAGGGCTGTCTCCTCTGGAAGTCAGTTCACAGATGTATGCAAAGTCAACAAAAACCATTTACTTGGCTAACTGACTAATTGACAGTATATCTATTTAATTAGTCTTTGCAGATAACGATGTTCATGAGAGAAAAGGGTTTTGGGGATGATTTCTTCATAGCTCATATATAGATAGGCAAGCAACATGTATTTCTTATGGCAGCATGAATTCAGCTTAGCTGTTTTACTGTAAGCTGCATGCAAGATGTCATTTCACCGTTTGTTTATTTCCAAAATCAGGTGTACAATAAAATGAATTAAGAGCAAGCCCAAAAAAAAAAAGAAAAAGGAAAAAAACAGTACTTCAGCAGGGGAAAAACACATAAATGAAAAGTCCTTCATCAGCTAATATTCTTCTTTTGGCTTGTTGCCTGTTTCTCAGGGGTCGCCACAGCGGATTTGGTCGTTTCCGTCGGTACCCTGTGAGGACGCAGCACCGATGGCGGTCGTTGTTCACCCAGGCTTTGACCGAGCCGGTATGGTCTTGTCAATCCGCATGCTGACTTGGCAAAATGTTAGGTCGGATGCCCTTCCTGACACAACCACTAACCCTATGGGCGGGGGCACAGGTGAAGCGCCGGATGCCACCCCAGTATTCATGGACTTGTGCCCATGCCTGTCGCCATATAACCCTCTCTTTTTACACACACACAAAATGTTAACGTGTAAACGTTAGTCCTTCAGAAGGGAATATATTTCTCAGAAACCTCATAATTTCAACCGCTTATTCTCCACCTCTCTTCCTACTCTGGAACTTGGCTTCATTCAAATCAGATCAAGAGTGTGAAAAGTGTAGAAGTTGTTCGCGGTTGTTTCAATCTTATCAAAAAGTCCACAGTCGACCTGTCTGTCTCCACCTCCTTGGGAGCCACTGAGTTGTAGGGTGTTATGCAACATTTTCCATGTCAGCCTGCTCTCTCAGCCCAGAGCGGTGGGAGGACACACCCCTCGCAGCAAGGCCTTGGAAGGGCAGGCTGCTGCTCGTCAAGAACCAGCTATGTATGGAAAGTAGGTCACCGAGAGGTTGCTGTAGGTCACACACACGACTGAGTAGGTGGTCAAACAGCCAAACTTGACCACAGAGGCGGATGTACGTGAACGCAGCAGCAGAGGTGTAGTGAATGCGGATGTGTGTAGCGGGCCGACCCCCACACTCACAGGAAATGGTGACAAGTCTCTTCCGATACATAACGGAGACAGGCAGGTGTGCTGCCGCTTGGATCTGCACAAACAAACGGGCTCAAAGGCTCACTCAAACCCTCAGTGACACACACACACACACACACACACACACACACACACACACACACACACACACACACACACACACACACACAAAACATGAAACGGGGTGGATTTATCGCTTTATTTTGGTTGAAGTTCATCACCGTACTTCCCATTCTGCCGTAGTGTCTTCTAGTATTTATACACTATACTCCAATTACATATTATAAAAACTTGCTTTCATTTATGATATCCTAACGCCTTCCTTTTTTTTTTATTTATAGAAAATGTGAATGACGAGTAAATCTGTCCACGTGATTTAATGGTTTTGTGTTTTTGTGCTGTATGTTTTGTTTTATAGACTCGGTCAGTAACCGCTACCTTCATGTGTCCACACTGTGTTGTATCTGTTTTGTTTTGCTCGTGTGCGACGATGAATGGGGACGCCAGCTCAGTGGCTGTCTACAGAATAAACCAGGTTATGCACACACATGCACGCACACACACACACACACACACACACACACACACACACACACACACAAACTAGTCTCCGATTTAGTTTTTTTTTATTATTGTTTTACGTCACCTCTGTGATTCCTTACCTGGATTAATGAGCATGCATGAAGACATCGTGTCACCTCGTCTTATGTCACCTCGTCTGCTGCACTGTTGGAAGGAACATGTTGAGTCCGTAACAGAAATTAAATCTTATCGAAGCGTTATCAGTCTGCTGCAAATCACATTTCCGGGCCTTCTGGCCCGCTGGGTGCGTTGGGTCATCGACGGGGCAGGAGAGGACTGGACTCTTAATGGGCCTGTTGGCAGACCTAAGGGACTGGTTTCTCTATTTTCCCAACATATTTCATCTGGATATCATCTGACATCAGCCTTTAGGGACAATACCGGTCTGCAGGACACCGTGTGGCTGTAAAGCCCCCAGAGGTAAAGTTGTAATTTGGGATATTGGGCTGTACAAATAAAACATACTTGACTTCTGTGACCTACTTGTTTGCCAGGTCATTTAATCCAGAACTATTTATTGGTCCCAATTAATGTGTGTTTTAGCATACTTTCCCCATTTTTCTGAGGCTAAAAGAGTGTAGCAATTATCATTTCTGTAATGCCTTAGGTATGTGATATTGTGACCTAATTAAAATGTTATTGAAATAGTTTAACTTTTCTTTTTTTTTCCAGAAGGACGCAATCTAAATTTAACTGCCCCGGTTGTCATTGGAGCTGGCTAACAGATAGATGCGAAGCTAGCTGGTCTTTATGTCTGTTCAGAACTATACATTGTGAAACATGACTTGTGGCATGTGATTGTGTTACTCCTTATGTCCGCTGTGTAGCCATAGCTGCTGCTAGGCATTGCCCCCTGTTGTTCTGCCAACAGCATTACATCCTGTGACCTGCTTCCGGTCCCCATCATACTGCTCGAATCAGTCCATCTGGACGCAGCGTTTAGTGGCAGGCACCTTCCATCGCTCAGCTAAGGCCCTTTCCCACTGCATGGTACCGGCTCGGCTCGGCTCGACTCGCCCTTTTTCCGTTTTCCATTACGGGAAAGTTCCGGCATTTTGGTAACCCGTTACCACTTTTCTGGTACCACCTTTGTCGAGGGTCCAAAAAAAAAACAAAAAACCGGAGCAGGTACCAAAATCAGTGCAGGCGTCTGATTGGTCAGAGAAACGCGTCGACGCGTTATTTTGCGTCACTGCGTCATCAACGAGCGCATGCGCTATCGCCCGGCATTTTTAAACGCCGAAGCGGTCGAAGCGGAGTTACCTTAAAAGTACATTTTGAAATGGAAAACAACGGGAGAGCCGAAAATCCACGCCGTGGCCTGTCGAGGAGGTTACGGTGATGGGAAACGACACAGAAGGAGTCGAGTCGAGTCGAGTCGGTACTTGTATTGTATCAGACCCAAGCATGACACAGGTTGAGGTAGACTGAACAACGTCTACTTATGCGACTGTGGTATGTCAGTACAGTGTGGGGTTCTCAAGGTTACAGCGGCACTTAGAGGTACCCTCCAGTACTACAACTTCAATACATCACATTTCCCTTTTTCTAGTTATTTATTTTGAACTTTACTAGAATACTCAGTAGTCAACAACATCTTGTAATAGTAAGTCAATAATTAGGTTTTTTTTACCAAACTGCTGCATTAATGAACTCCATAACTGAGATTTCCATAATCTTTTAGTACATAACAGTTTTTTCAATATGTTGCAATAGAAACAGTCAACTCAATTCAATTCAATTTTATTGTCATTAAAAACAATGTGCAGGCACATGTTAAAAATGAAATGAGGGCTGTGGCTTCACCAAACAGTGCAAGACAGACACAGACAAACACAGCAAACACAGTATAAGATATACACACATGAAGACCAAAGCTAAAAATAAGTTAAAAGAGAGCTGGAGTACAAAATATTTTAAAATATCTACAGACATTCAGTGGGTAGCCAGGTTCAGGTGGGCAACAGCTTGGGGAAAGAAGCTGTTTTTGAGCCTGGTAGTGCAGGCTCTGAGGCTCCTGTAGCGCCTCCCAGAGCGCAGGGGGGAGAACAGTCCATGGTTGGGGTGGGTGGGATCTGTGCTGATGCTGAGACCCCCTCGAAGGCAGCGTTTGTGATAAATGTCTTTTATGGCTGGGAGCTGGGTACCGGTGATATGCTGGGCCGCCTTGACGACCCGCTGCAGAGCTTTATGGACTACTGAGGTGCAGTTGCCGTACCACACTGAGATACAGCTGGTCAGGATGTTCTCTATGGTGCAGTGGTACAAGTTGGTGAGAATTTTGGGGGGTAGACGGGCGCTCCTCAGCCTCCTCAGGAAATGCAGGCGTTGTTGGGCCTTTTTCACAAGGGCCTGGGTGTTTAATGTCCAGGAAAGGTCCTCGCTGATGTGGACTCCAAGGAATTTAAAGCTGGAAACACGCTCCACTTCCACCCCATTGATGTGAATGGGGGAGTGGCTGCAGCTTCTAGCCCTCCTGAAGTCCACAATCAGCTCCTTCGTCTTCTGCACACTGAGGACAAGATTGTTGGTAGTACACCATGATGTGAGGTGCTCAGTCTCGTCCCTGTAGGCGATCTCGTCATTGTTGGTGATACGGCCAATGACTGTGGTGTCATCTGCAAACTTAACTATAACATTTGAAGGGTGAGATGGCAGGCAGTCGTGGGTAAAGAGGGAGAAAAGGAGGGGGCTCAGAACACAGCCTTGAGGGGCACCTGTGCTGAGGGTCAGGGTGGAGGAGGAGTGGTCACCTAACCTAACAGACTGCGGTCTGTTGGTCAGGAAGTCCAGGATCCAGTTACAGAGGGAGGGGTTGAGGCCAAGGGAGAGGAGTTTGGTGGTTAGTTTGGCGGGGATGATAGTGTTGAAGGCAGAGCTGTAATCTATAAACAGCATCCGGATGTATGTGTTGTTCAGTTCAAGGTGGGTCAGAGCAACGTGCAGGGCAGTGGCAATGGCATCTTCAGTAGACCTTTTGGGACGGTAAACTCAGTCTTTTACTGAAGTTTCACAGAGAACAACACAGTTTTAACAGTTCTTGATTTCTTTCAGCATTAGTTTCGGAACTTCAAGGGAAGTCGAACTGGTCGACCACAACATGTGGTTTTTACAGTCTCATTTGTAGCTGCTGACTTAAGAGAGACAACTGGTAACTGAGACCTTACAGGTGACTTTCCTTCTGGAGTGAAAGCTGGTGGTGGTGGTGTCTTTGCAGGTGAGTGTCTTTCAGATAAGAGTCTTTCTCGGATCATTTCACCTCGTTCTGGTTCTCGTCCTGCATGGAGCTTTCCATTATCCATCAGCTGTGGAGGATCAAGTGTGTGTCCCACAGTCTCTGTTGGTTTTGGTAAAATCCTGTTTTCTTTTGTTTTCAGAATGTGTCTTCTGTTCCTTCTGTAGATTTGCTCATTGTCGGCTTGTACTATGTATGACCTTGGCTTGTCATGTTTATCCAGTATCACGGCAGGTTGCCACATTTTTGTGTTCTGCTGTCTGATTCTTACTCTTTCTCCTTTCTTCACCTCTGGCAGTTTCCTTGTTCCACGATCAAAATAGTGTTGCTGCTTGTTTTGCCTGTTAATCAACTTGCTCCGCACGTGTTTGTATACTCGTGGCCTCAGCAGGCTCTTGGACACAGGTATTTTTTATTTCAGCCTCCTACCCATAAGCAGCTGTGCGGGGGAGTAGCGTACTCCATCCAGCGGCATGTTTCTGTACTCTAATAGAGCGATGTATGGGTCTGTGTGACTCCTCTGTGCTTTTTTCAACAGACGCTTTACCGTTTGAATGGCTCGTTCTGCCTGGCCATTTGATTGTGGAAACTCAGGACTCGAGGTGGTGGTATGCTTGAACTCCCAGCTGGTAGCAAACCTTTGCATTTCTGCACTTACTAGATGCCTTGCATTATCTGAAACAAGTTCATCTGGTGCCCCGTGTCTGGCAAAGATAGATTTTAGAGCAGTTATGATGTGCTTGCTTGTTGTACCACTTAATTTTGTAATTTCGGGGTACTTTGAAAAGTAGTCGACACAGAGAAAATATTCTGCATTATTGAAATGGAATAAGTCTATTCCAACCTTTGACCACACCCTCTCTGGGACTGGATGAGATATCAAAGGCTCTCTTGGATTTTGGTTTTTATGTTTGTTGCACACTGCACATTTCTGCACAATGTCCTCAATTTGTTTTGCCATCCCCGGCCAAAACAAGATATCTCTGGCCCTTTCTTTACTTTTCACAATTCCCATATGAGACTCATGAATTTTCTCCAGCATCTCTTCTCTCATCTTTGCAGGCACGATCAGTTTTGAATTTTTGAACAACAGCCCGTCAGAGTATGCTAACTCTTCTTTAAAAGTCCAGTACTGTCGTATGGCTTTTTGAACTTGGCTCCGTGACTCAGGCCATCCATCCTGCACTGCTGCTATGACCTGTCTTAGTTCCTCATCCTCTTGAGTTGCCTCTTTGAACTGCTGGAGCTTCTCCTCTGACACAGGTAGCTGTTGCACAACGTAGCTCACATCCAGCTCCTCCTCCTGTGTGCTATCTGTGAGATCTTTTAGTCTGGCTCTGCTTAATGCATCTGCAATGTGCATTTCCTTACCAGGCTTGTAGTTCACATTTAGGCTATACTTTTGGAGTCTCATCAACATTTTCTGCAGCCTTGCTGGAGCCTTACGGAGAGATTTTTTGAAAATAGTTTCCAGTGGTTTGTGATCTGACTCAACCTGCACTTGCCTACCATATAGATATTGGTGAAATCTCTCACAGCCAAATACGATTGCTAATAGCTCTTTTTCTATTTGAGCATATCTTTGTTCACATTCTGTTAGTGATCTTGAGCTATATGCTATAGGATGTCCTTCTTGCAGGATTACGGCTCCCAAGCCACCTGAGCTAGCATCAACCGATAGTGTGACAGGCTTTTGCACATCATAATATTTCAACACTGGTGTGTTACTCACAAGCTCCTTGAGATGTTTGAAGCTCTTTTGTTGTTCATGCTCCCAGTGCCAGATGGTTTTGCCTTCCAGTAGCTTCCTGAGAGGAGCAGACACTTCGGAGAGATTAGGAATGAATTTGGCTAAGTACTGCACCATTCCCATGATTCTCTGTAGCTCCGTTTTGTCCTGTGGCTCTGGTATTTCTTGTATGGCTCTTACTTTTCCCATGTCCGGTTTCAGCCCATCCTTGCTCAACACATGTCCGATGGAGCTGATTTCACTGAGTCCAATCTTACATTTGTCTCTGTTCAGCTTCATGTTTATGCTTCTCAGTCTGTCCAACAGCTTTCTCAGTCTGTTGTCATGGGACTCTTTATCCTCACCCCATACCAGAATGTCATCCACCACATTCACTACCCCTTCAAGCCCTTCTAGATGCTGCGCTAAACACCTCTGAAAGACTTCTGGTGCTGATGATATGCCAAAAGGAAGTCTCTTAAATCTGTACCTTCCTAGTGGTGAATTAAGTGTACATAGTTTTGAGCTTTCTTCATCTAACTGGATTTGCCAGTAACCATGATTGGCATCTAAAACAGAGAACATATTTGCATTTGCCATTTCTGCAACTACTTCCTCTACTGTTTAAGAGGGTAGTGCTCCCTTTTTATCGCTGTATTTAAATCCTGCGGATCTAGACATATCCTGATCTTATTCGGCTTCACTAGAGTCACCATGCTGCTGACCCATTCTGTTGGTTCTGTCTGTCTCTCTATGACATCCAAGCTTTCCATATGTTTTAGTTCTGTTTCAGTGTCTTTTTTCAGAGCAACTGGGACCTTCCTAGGGGGATGAATCACTGGTGAGACATCAAGATTTAACTGAATATGGTGCACATCAGGAACACAGCCTAGTCCTGTGAATAAATCTTCATATTCACTCAAAATGTCTGTCTGTGTTTTTTCTTCCACCCCATATATCCTCTTCACCATGCCTAGGTCAACACTCGACTTGCTACCCAGTATTGCTTTTGCATCTTGTTTTATCACTTGAGAAACTAGATCATACTGTCTGTCTTTGTATGGGCATTTAATAGTCTTCTGCCCTAGTGGCTTTTCTTTTTCCCAAAGAAACCCACTAATTTGTAGCTTGACTTTTGCAGCTTACTGTCTTCCAGTTTCAATTTATCTAATTCTCCCTTGGATATGACATTACAGTCAGCACCTGTATCCATCATGACTGTGAGTGGCTGTGTATTTATTTATCTTTAGAGTTTCTTTCCAGACATCTCTGTAGCTACGTTTTCACATCCACTTTGTTTACATGCATGTCTTTTTCTTTCACTGTAACTGTCCCTGTGAACATATCATCATCACTTGCTGTGTCACGGTCAATTCCTTGGATTTTCCGTCGGTTATCCGTCCGTCCACTTGTCTTGCACATTTTGGCATCGTGATTCTTGCGGTGACATTTCCTACAGGTTTGGCCAAGTGCAGGGCATTGCATTACTTCATGTTTATACCCGCATCTCCCACATTGTGCTTGTGGTTTTTTCTCATTTTCTTGCAGTCTGTCCTTTTTTCCAAACATGTTCTGGTTGTGTATTTTCTGTACTGGCACTTCAGTTTCCTCATGGAGCTTTTTCAGCTGGCTCTGGCTAACTTCACTTGCCCGGCATATGCCAACTGCTCTGGCTCCCTTAGCAGCCTGCCTCGGATCTGATCGTTTGTGATCCCACAAACAACTCTGTCTCTGATCAAGACTCAGTTAACCCTCCACATTCCCAATCTTTGGCTTGGTTTCTAAGACCAGTGACGTATGCATCAATGGATTCAGCACCGCCCTGTACCCTCGTGTTAAACACGTGTCTCTGGTACGTGACATCTTTTCGAGGGTTCACAGCACTTCCTGAACAGCTCTTTTAACGCATCCAAGTCGTCGACATCATCATCATCATCAAAATCAGAAGTATTAAATACTTTTCGCCAATTTTCTGCGAGGTTGCCTTCTAAGTTTACCATCCCTGGAGGTTCCTGCTGGTCCACTTCTCATTTTATGAGTCTTTTCTGTCTCTCAAGACAAACTTCTGACACCATGTGGTGTACCACACCCAAGCATGTGAGACAGGTTGAGGCAGACTGAACAAGGTTTGCTTGTTCGACTGTGGTATATCAGTACAGTGTGGGGTTCTCAAGGTTACAGCGCCATTTAGAGGTACCCTCCAGTACTACAACCTTCAATACATCAAAGTACTGTAATGCAGTCTTTCTCAACCCAGTCAAACACCAGTCCTCAAGGACCCCCTATCCTGCAGATTCTCATTGTAACCCTGCATAGGGAGCCCTGCTTGTACTTACTCGACCAATCATCTCGCAGCACTTAATTATGTAAGGTGTGCAACGTCTGACAAAATTCATTGCTGATTGGTTGAATAACTACAAACAGGTACCTATTCAGGGTTGCAAAGAAAATATGCAGGATAGGGGGTCCTTGAGGACTGGGTTGAGAAACACTGGTGTAATGGAAAAGCGCCATTAGTGACATCGCCGGTCGAAACTGACTGCAGGTATCCCCGCCCCCTTATAAACAACACAGTACAATACAGTGCCAACGACCAAACCTGCGACCAGTTTCATATGCAAATCTGGGTGTGGCCTTTAACTAGAGTTTCAAATACGGGTGTGGCCACTCCTCTGTGAACAGTATGCATTGAGTGGCACGCATTTGAAACTCTAGTTAAAGGCCACACCCATATTTGCATATGAAACTGGTCGCAGGTTTGGTCGTTAAGGGGTGGGAATACCTGCAGTCAGTCTAATGGTGCAACGTGCACGGATAAGTAGACAGGTAGCCCTTGGCTAACGGGCCGGACCCTTTAGTCCAGTGGTTCTCAACCTTTTTGGGGTCCTGGACCCCTGCGTATTTTTGATCTATCCTGAGGACCCCTCCACCTGATCTTGGGGGAGGGAGGTTGCAATTTGATAGAAACAGTAGAAACTGCATTTTAAATTGCATTATAGCATTTATTCACTCTTTGGGGCAAAAATAAGAGCTTTCAGTTGTAACTTAGACATAGTTAACAAAACAGAATTCTTATGCAGTAACTTTCAGATATATGTAACAACACAGAATATGTATTCAGTAACTTTCAGATATATGTAACAAAACAGAATATGTATTCAGTAACTTTCAGATATATGTAACAAAACAGAATATGTATTCAGTAACTTTCAGATATATGTAACAAAACAGAATATGTATTCAGTAACTTTCAGATATATGTAACAAAACAGAATATGTATTCAGTAACTTTCAGATATATGTAACAAAACAGAATATGTATTCAGTAACTTTCAGATATATGTAACAAAACAGAATATGTATTCAGTAACTTTCAGATATATGTAACAAAACAGAATTCTTATGCAGTAACTTTTAACAATGCAAACGGGAGCGAGATCTCTTATTAAAATACAATAAATTACACTTGTGAAACAGATGTAATTAGAGAAAAAAGTCCTGTTACCCTTTATAGTTTAGGTAGATAAAGGTCTCAGTCACATTTGAGTAAAATAATCCTATTTCTATAAATGTCATAGGATCTTTTTTTTAAAGATATTTTATTTTCACCCACCCCTTGCAATTACACCACGGACCAAGAGGGGTCCGCGGACCCCCGGTTGAGAAACACTGCTCTAGTCGACTGGTTAACGTTGTCGCCCGCGGTGCAGAAGACAGGGGTTCGCGTCCCGGCTGTGGCGGTTCCCGCGGCTGCCCCTGGATTCGCTGTGATAATAAAGTGAACTTACGTGGCGCTTTCCTAACACTCCAAGTCGCTTTACAACAAGCGGGCTTTAGACTGAAGAGGCCACTCAGTAGCGTGATGAAACGTATCTGTCAATAAACGTTGTGTCCAGCTGAACTGATTCAACCTTCTTTGACACAGACCCCCTCCCCTCCCCGTCTTTCGCCCCAATTTTACTTAGCCAATTACACCACTCCTCTGAGCCGATCCGGGGAGAGCTGCTGACTACCGCGTCTCCTCCACGTGTGGAGTCTCGCCAGCCGCTTCTTTTCACCTGACAGTGAGGAGTTTCACCAGGGGGAGGTAGTGCGTTGGAGGATCACGTTATCCCCCCCCCCTCCGGAACAGGCGCCCCGACCGACCAGAGGAGGCGCTAGCGCAGCGACCAGGACCCACACCCGGCTTCCCACCCGCAGACGCCACACAGCTGGCTGGGCATGCCTCGGGTGAGTGTGTGTGTGTGTGTGGGTGGGAAGAACGAGATCTCCATCTGCGCCACAGGAGGCTGTCACAGGGTGGTCTCCGGTTTCACCGCTTATCGTTCTTGCTCACCAAGTCTGTGACACGTGAACACGTGAGTACGGGATCGCCGGCGTCTAATGGCTGTCGGCACTGCAACGCCTCGGCGGCAGCCATGGTGCGTCTGCAACGGCGGCTGTACGCAGACACGTTGGAAACACGAACACGAACGGCCTCCTTCTGGCGTCGCTGGGCCCCGGAGGACGCCGGCGTGTTTCTACGACAGAGCGACGAAAGGCGCGGCGGAAATGACGCGCCCAGACACGTCATAAATAGTGGACAACCGAACGGACGCGTAGAAATTGTGCGCGGTCATTTTGACCGGTCGAGGTCGGTCTGGGTAGATTTTATCATAGCTTTTTTTCTTTCTTTCCGCGCAATGGATCTAAAACCCGGTTTAGCGCAACCTTAGCAGGATTTGCGGAGCGGCAGGTCTGTATCTTTTTTCCCCCGCAGTTATTAAACTCTGAAAAGCCGAGGCGGTCATAATGACCGCCTCGGTCGTTGTTCGAGGTACGTTCGGTTTGAGAAAACCTTAAAGAATGTGAATTACTTCCAATTCATAGCTCTTCTCTGACAACCGTTCGTATAGCTCGGTGTACACATTACGAAGGAGAACACAGTGGATAATCTCAACGTTTGGAATAATCTAGATCAGGGGGTCCCCAATAGGCGGCCCGCGGGCCACGTCCGGCCCGTGACGGGCTGATTTATGGTCCGCCAGAATTTTTGGAGAAATGCCAGAAGGAAGAATTTTTTTTATTTCCCTACCAAATAAATACATAAATAAAACTTTTTTTGGGGGGGGGGATAAAAAGGTGTTTCTAACTTCTGGTATTTCTACACATTATGTTTGGGAACACTATTCCAAACATAATTCCAGCAATCAATCCAACAAGAAATGCTACCTTGTAACTATCAGTTCCACCCCGCATTTCCCCTTGTGGGCTCGTCCAGCCCCCCTCACTTGCGTATCGACACCAAAACACACTAACGAACAACACGCTGCTGGAGGTGGAGTGGCCCGTGGTTTTAAAAGTGGCCCTAAAAGTGGGGACCCCTGATCTAGATACATGTAAAGCTTATCTGAGGTCGGGGTCCCAAAGAGACGTCTCTATTATTGGCCGGATTTTTCTCACAAAAATGGAGTGAGTGCATTTCAAGATTCATTTGCCCAGCTTAGTCCAGGTCACGCCCCAACATGCAACCAGGTCAACTTTACTTATATCTGGAACAGCAAAACAAACTATGTTAGAAAAGGAATTATGGCCCTCCTTCCTTGTGAGGAAGGGGGGCTAAAGGCCATTGACATTGAATGTATAAATTGTACTATCGAAATGAATTTGTTAAGATCCCTTGTGAAAAAGGAAAACCGCTTATGGGTCCATATCCCGATCCACATTGTTATGACGTTTGGAGGCATCAACCTTCTTCTTAGATGTGATTATGATTTAATTTTATTCATTGAATTTTATTAATTTTCTTTACTTTCATTCACCTTCTCTTTCTTTTGTTTTATGTTTGTTGTATCCGTCCATCCATTATCCAAACCGCTTATCCTGCTCTCAGGGTCGCGGGGATGCTGGAGCCAATCCCAGCAGTCATTGGGTGGCAGGCGGGGAGACACCCTGGACACCCCGGACAGGCCACCAGGCCATCACATATTTTTTTTATATATGTAGAATTTAAATGTTTCAATAAAAAAAGCAAGAAGGAAAAAATACAATGGAAATGGCAACAAAAAAACAACGTTCGGTTTGAGATTCTTCCTGATGATGATGATGATGATAATGATGACTTCCTGTTTGGAAGTATTTCCTGTCTGACTTGAGGTCAGGTTGCATGTCGCATCCCAGATAGCATCTGGATGTGGGCCACTTGAGGCAGTGATGCGGCACTGATGGTCTTCTGGCCCTGACAAAATGGATGTGAGCCTGAAGTGGCCCACATGTATAATAGCAAATATGGCCCAAATATGCCAAATCACATGTGGACCTCTTTAAGCAAAGATGCGGTGCTCTGGGCAACATGTGATCTGGATGTGACCCTGAAGTGGCCCGTGTGGTAAATGGTGAATATGGCCCAAATATCACAAAACAAATATGGCCACCTTTGGGAAATATGTGGCACATGCAGCATTGCTATGGCTTGGTTCTGGCCCAGATCTGGCAAACAGGAGCGGACCGCCCAAGTGCCATCATTCCACGCGGTATGTGGGCCGGATGAAAGTGTTGTGTGTGGGACGGGTCCGGGCCACAGCAGTTTTGCTATCCGGGATGCAAGTCAGAGTTAATTTTGATATTCTGAATGTCTTTATCCATGCTCAATTATCCAGGTAAGAAAATCACAGAAATCTGCAATTAGGAAATCTATCTGGGATGTCAACCATGGGTCAAAGTCAGACTACCGGCAGACTCAGCTTCCAAGTTGAGCTCTGTGATCGGTTCCTCTATTCGCCCCAGCTGCATTGGTTCTGGTTCTTACACAATCGACAGCTTCTTCAATTATTCAAACGTGCTTATCCTCCCCCAGTCAGTTCACAGAGGATCACAATGCTGTGATTGCAACTATTCCTCAGTCCTCTGTGAATTATATACATGGCCACTGAAACTCTAGTTGGTGGTCATGCACATATTTGCATATGAAACAGGTCGTTGTTTTTGGTCGTTATGCCACTGTATTGTTTATAAGGGTGGGGACATCTGCAGTCAGTTGAGACTGAAGAGGTCTAAACGAGCGATAAAATGTTTCTCTCAATGAACGTTGTGTCCAAATGAGCTGATTCAACTCTCTGTGATTTTCTTAACTGGATAATTGAGCATGGATAAAGACATTCAGAATATTAAAATTAACACCGACTTGCATCCCAGACAGCAAAATTGCTGTGGCCCGGACCCATCCCACACCCGACACTTTCATTCGGCCCACATACCGCGTGGAATGATGGCACTTGGGCGGTCCACTCCTGTTTGCCAGATCTGGGCCAGAGCCAAGCCACAGCAATGCCGCATGTGCCACATATTTGCCAAAGGTGGCCCATATTTGTTTTGTGATACTTGGGCCATATTCACCATTTACCACACGGGCCACTTCAGGCTCACATCCAGATCACATGTTGCCCAGAGCACCTCATTTGATTTGGCATATTTCAGTCATATTTGCTATTATACATGTGGGCCACTTCAGGCTCACATCCATTTTGTCAGGGCCAGAAGAAGACCATCAGTGCTGCATCATTGCCTGAAGTGGCCCACATCCAGATGCTATCTGGGGTGGACTCTGGGCTGCCAGGTGTGACTGAATTTGAGGGTAAAGCTTACTGCCTGCAACCAAAGAATGAGAAACTCCATCAACCAATTCTGAAACACACACTGCCCTCATACATATCCTGCACCACTCCTACATACTTCTCTGCCGCTCCCGACTTCCTCATACAATACCGCACCTCCTCTCTCGGCACCCTGTCGTATGCTTTCTCTAAATCCACAAAGACACAACTCCTTCTAGTAACCTTCTCTATACTTCTCCATCAACATTCTCAAAGCAAACATCACATCTGTGGTGCTCTTTCATGGCATGAAACCATACTGCTGCTCGCTGATCATCACCTCTCCTCTTAACCTAGCTTCTATTACTCTTTCCCATATCTTCATGTTGTGGCTGATCAACTTTATACCTCTGTAGTTGCTACAGTTCTGCACATCACCCTTGTTCTTGAAGATCGGTACCAGTATGGTTCTTCTCCACTCCTCAAGCATCCTCTCACTTTCCAGGATTGTGTTAAACAATCTAGTTAGAAACTCCACTGCCATCTCTCCTAAACATCTCCATGCCTCCACAGGTATGTCGTCAGGACCAACTACCTTTCCACTCTTCATCCTCTTCATAGCTGCCCTCACTTCCTCCTTGCTAATCCACTGAACTTCCTGATTCACTATCCCTACATTATCCAACCTTCTCTCTCTCTCATTTTCTTCATTCATCAGCCCCTCACAGTACTCCTTCCACCTTCTCAGCACACTCTCCTCGCTTGTCAGCACATTTCCATCTCTATCCTTGATCACCCTAACTTGCTGCACATCCTTTGCAGCTCGGTCCCTCTGTCTAGCCAATCGGTACAAGTCCTTTTCTCCTTCCTTAGTGTCTAACCTGTAGTACAACTCACCTTATGCCTTTTCCTTTTCCTTTGCCACCTCTCTCTTTGCTTTACACTGCATCTCCTTGTACTCCTGTCTACTTCCTTCATCTCTCTTACTATCCCACTTCTTCTTTGCCAACCTCTTCCTCTGTATACTTTGCTGTACTTCCTCCTTCCACCACCACCAAGTCTCCTTGTCTTCCTTCCTCTGTCCTGATGACACACCAAGTACCTTCCTAGCTGTCTCCCTCACTATTTCTGCAGTGGTTGCCCAGCCATCCGGTAACTCTTCACTACCATCCAGTTCCTGTCTTAACTCCTGCCTGAACTCCACACAACAGTCTTCCTTCTTCAACTTCCACCATTTGATCTTCAGCTCTGCCTTCACTTGCTTCCTTTTCTTGGTCTCCAAAGTCCTCCTACAGACCACCATCTGATGCTGCCTAGCTACGTTCTCCCCTGTCACCACCTTCCTGCACTTTCCTCCACTCTTGTACGTCACCCTGTGTTCCTCCCTCTTCTTGAAATATGTATTCACCACAGCCATTTCCATCCTTTTCACAAATCTACCACCAGCTGCCCCTCCACATTCCTTATCCTTGACACCATACCTACCCATCACCTCCTCATCACCTCCATTCCCTTCACCAACATGCCCACTGAAGTCTGCTCCAATCACCACTCTCTCCTCCTTGGGTACCCTCTCCACCACATCATCCAACTCACTCCAGAATTCTTCTTTCTCGTCCATCTCACACCCAACTTGTGGGGCATATGCGCTGATAACATTCAATTTCCAGCTTCATACTCATCGCTCTGTCTGACACTCTCTTCACCTCCAGCACACTCTTGACATACTTTTCCTTCAGAATTACCCCTACCCCATTTCTCCTCCCATTCGCCCCATGGTAGAAGAGTTTGAACCCACCTCCGATACCCCTGGCCTTACTCACCTTCCACCTGGTCTCTTGCACACACAGCATGCCTACCTTTCTTCTTTCCATCGTATCAGCCAGCTCTCTCCCTTTACCAGTCATAGTGCCAACATTCAAAGTTCCGACTCTCACCTCCACATGCCTCCCCTTCCTCCTCTCTAGCTGCCTCTGGACATGCCTCCCCCCCCCCCTCCTCTTTCGCCCAGCAGTAGCATAGTTTCCACCGGCACCCTGCTGGTTAACAGTACCGGTGGCGGTCGTTGGTAACCTGGGCCTCGACCGATCTGATATGGAAATCTGATTTATGATCCGCATATTTGATTTGGCAAAGATTCTATGCCGGATGGCCTTCCTGGCACAACCCTCCCCATTTATGTGGGCTTGGGGCCGGCACTAAGGATGCACTGGCTTGTGCATCCTCAGGGTTTGGGTTGCATACAATACTGCAGTTAAAAATGCAGTTCTGTGTGTGTGCGTGTGTGTGTGTGTGTGTGTGTGCGCGCGCGTGCGCTAAATGATAAAATTTCTTTCTGGGTCAAAATTATGAAGTCAAGTTTAATTATGTTGAGTTTCTGTTAAACTCTTATTTGTTTATTTATTTATTAACAAAGGAAGATGACACAAGGACCATATTTTTTGTATTTTCACCATTTTTTTTTTTAATGGGTTTTTGTCTCTTGTTTTTTCTCTTTCCCTTCAGTTTGTATTGACACGTTTTCACATCTCCCCTCAACACATTGCACAGTTCCCTCCTCTCCCAACTCCCTGTTGACCCTGTCTGCTCAATCATGATAAACTGAGGATGAAGGGCACGGGGGGCGGGGGGGTGAGCACATCATGTGGTGCACTGTATCTGTTTATTTGTCTAAGATGGATAAAATTGGGTAGCGCAGTGGTTAGCGCGGTCGCCTCACAGCAAGCAGGTCCCGGGTTCGAGCCCCGGGGTAGTCCAACCTTGGGGGTCGTCCCGGGTCGTCCTCTGTGTGGAGTTTGCATGTTCTCCCCGTGTCTGCGTGGGTTTCCTCCGGGGTCTCCGGTTTCCTCCCACAGTCCAAACACATGTAGGTCAGGTGAATCAGCTGTACTAAATTGTGTGTGTGAGTGTGTGTGTGTGTGTGTGTGTGTGAGTGTGTGTGTGGGCGTGGGCGTGGGCCCTGTGTGATGGTCTGGCGGTGTCTCCCCGCCCGCCGCCCAGAGACTGCTGGGATAGGCTCCAGCAGGCCCGCGACCCTGAGCGCAGGATAGGTGGTTGGGATAACGGACGGACGGATGGGTTAAACTGGTTTGGGGATCTTCATATGGGAGTCATCGTCACAGTGCTGGGTGGGTGGATGGGTGGATGGATGGGTGGGTGGGTGAGGAAATTTGTCACCACAGTGTGTACTTTAAAACAAGTATGCCTCCATACATATTTGCATATGTATGCATACATTTGTACACAGGTGCTACTGCATTTATAGTCATCAGTGGTCTCTGGAGAGATGGGATGAAAAGAAGACAGAAGATGACACCATAGAGCCTTGCCTGGAATGGGTCGTTTAGATTTGGACATTTTCCACCTGGATTCTTAACGAGGGTGTATTGTGTGTCGCCGCAGAAAAAATGAGACTTTATCGCATTTATTTTTCTTTAGTCCCCAGTGTTGTCATTCCCTCTAGATGCACACGGAATACTTCAAAAGTGCAAAAAAGTAGGGCATCCGGGTGGTGTAGCGGTCTGTTCTGTTGCCTACCAACACGCGGATCGCCGGTTCGAATCCCCGTGTTACCTCCGGCTTGGTCGGGCGTCCCCACAGACACAATTGGCCCTGTCTGCAGGTGGGAAGCTGGATGTGGGTACGTGTCCTGGTTTCTGCACTAGTGCCTCCTCTGGTCAGTCAGGGAGCCTGTTCGGGGGGGGAGGGGGAACTGGGGGGAATAGTGTGATCCTCCCACGTGTTACGTCCCCCTGGTGAAACTCCTCACTGTCAGGTGAAAAGAAGCGGCTGGCGACTCCACATGTATGGGAGGAGGCATGTGGTAGTCTGCAGTCCTCCCTGGATCAGCAGAGGGGGTGGAGCAGAGACCGGGACGGCTCGGAAGAGTGGGGTAATTGGCCAGGTACAATTGGGGAGAAAAAAGGGGGTAAAATGTTCAACAAAAGAAGTGCGAAAACGTTTCACCGCTTTACCTCACACTTCTTTTTTCTTGCTCTCCTCTTGTACCACAGCCCTCCGTCTCTCACTTGCTCCCTTTGTGTGTGTGTGTGTGTCTCTCTCTCTCTCTCTCTCTCTCTCTCTCTCTCTCTCTCTCTCTCTCTCTCTCTCTCTCTCTCTCTCACCTCCCTCTCCCCCCCTCACCCCCCCTCACACACTCTACCAGCAGCAAGGTCGAGGCGGTTAAGCAGAGCGGATGCTGCAGCTGAGAGAGACGTTTTCTCCGCCGGATCATAACTGACGGGAGAAAACAGAAGGTAAGCCTCTATAGGGGGTCTTTTCATTCACTCAGTGAAGTCCTTTGAAATGTGCACCCCCCCCCTTACCCCACCCCCACCCTCCACCCACCATGATTTGGCTTCAAACTGGGATCGTCCCTGAAGAAATGCATGGGAAAACATAGTGCGAGTATATATTTCAAAGTTGTGAGAATGCGGATTTGTTCAGCTTGGACGCCTGCCTGCTTTGAATACCGGCGTGTCTCAACAGTGTGGCCGGCGCGGATACTTGGTGAACAGACTCGTGGCATTTTTACTTATAACAGTTGTAGATGTTCTTTGTATCGATCCCCCTGTGTGTCAGACGGCGCTGGTGGTGTTTTGAAAGAATTGGCAGAGGGGAACAGTGTCTCAACAGGTTGTTGCCACATCATATTTCTTCATACCATTGATGTGACTGCAACGGATCACTGTGAAACAAATCAGATTTCCAGCATAAACGGCCCCTTTCTTTGCCGACGCTCATTAGGCACAAGAATATTACAGGACCAAGGACCTTTTATTAGAGTCCAAGCCAAATGCCCTGTCGATCGGGGTGTTCACCAGTAGGGAAGGAGAGAGAAAGCCTGAGGAGGATTAATATCCAGGGTGCATGCGCGCATACACATGTCAATGGAATTGAGAAATATAATTTCCTCGGCAAATATAATTTCCCGCTCTGTGATGGCCTGGCGGCCTGTCCAGAGTGTCTCCCCGCCTGCCACCTAATGACTGCCGGGATAGGCTCCAGCATCCCCGTGACCCTGAGAGCAGGATAAGCGGTTTGGATAATGGACGGATATTATTTCCCAATTTATCATGGCAATTATTTAATTCCACTCTGACATCAAATGAGGAGCGAGACAAAAATGGGTCTGGGTACGACGTAAAACTGCAACCGTCGGGCACCCCCACTTCAGCCCTTGGGTTGTTGTGAGGAGAGTGTGTGGACACCCAGCAGGATGAGAAACAACACCTGTCAAAGGGCGGATGAGTTCCTCTGTGAACCAACGGCCATCCATATCTGGAGAGGAGATAGGGACCACCAGGTACTCCCCCTACTGACACACAATGATGACTCAACCTGTTGAGGCATCAGCTGTGCTCCTGTGCCCTCCATAGGTAACAGAACTGATAATGATAATGATGATGATGATGATGATGATGATGATGATGAGACAAAAATTGGGCCCTGTGATGGCCTGGTGGCCTGTCCAGGGTGTCTCCCCGCCGGCCGTCCAGTGACTGCTGGGATAGGCTCCAGCATCCCCGGGACCCTGAGAGCAGGATTAACGGTTCGGATAATGGCTGGATGGATGGAATTTCCTCAGGGCAATAAGGGACTTAATGGAAAACAATTTACTTCCACCTCCTCTGCCCATAGATTCGTCATGCTTTCATGAGGTAGTGTCATATCTGTGATGAATGACGGGAATAAGGAGGCGAATTAGGAGGACAGGAAGAAAAGGCACAGTTCATTTAGATATGACTCCTCTTCCTCTTCCTCCTGGGACGATGGTTCTCTGACATTCTTGGTATGATATGTGGCTCAGCTAATAAGGAGGTTGTTGGAGAGCAGTCATTTATACCAGCAATTCATAGAATTGCTCAACATCCGCGTCATCACTTGTCGTCATCTTTCACTCGGTTTCTTCTCGGTATTCCAGTGTTCAACAGCAGTTGTGGGTAATATTCTATTTCAGACAGATTTGCAAATGAACTTCATTTTGTGTATTAATAAAATCCAAAGCTGGTTAAAATTGTTTGGCTCGTTTAAACTGTGAAGCATACATTTTTCCATCGTAGTTTTCAGCCCACCTATGTATTAGAGGTGGGCACTGCCATTTACAGCAGCTCGGTGTACTCTCATCTAATCCTCAGACGTCATCTTGCCGTCCAGTTTAATCTATTGATTGCATAGGTTCAGCTCAGAGGCGATTGTTTGACTCACTGGTGGCCTTCACATCACCTATCCACTACCAAAACGCTTAAATATGATGCACTCTAATTCCAAAAGGGGGCAGTATTCACCCTACCTAGAATACATCAGCGGCAGTTATTAGTTTTCCATCCATCCATCCCAGACAGTATCCGGATGTGGGCCACTTCAGGCAGTGATGCAGCACTGCTGGCCTTCTTCTGGCCCTGACAAAATGGATGTGAGCCTGAAGTGGCCCACATGTATAATAGCAAATATGGCCCAAATATGCCAAACCAAATGTGGGCCTTTTTTGGCAAAGATGCGGTGCTCTGGGCAACGTGATCTAGATGTGACCCTGAAGTGGCCCGTGTGGTAAATGGAGAATATGGCCCAAATATCACAAAACAAATATGGACCACCTTTGGCACATGTGGCACATGCAGCATTGCTATGGCTTGGTTCTGGCCCAGATCTGGCAAACAGGAGCGGACCGCCCAAGTGTCATCATTCCACGTGATATGTGGGCCGGATGAAGTGTCGGGTGTGGGACGGGTCCGGGCCACAGCAGTTTTGCTATCTGGGATCCATCCGTCCATCCTCTACGTCTCATCTCTGCACGTGAGACTGGGTGACTGCACACAAGAGTGTGATAACATCAGTGTAACTTCCCCACTGTGATGCTGCTCTCTGAGTTCACCAGGCTGCAGAATTTCAATTAGACCCCCACAGGTGACGATCATGCTGAAATCGGTCCCGGTGGCCTCAGTGTGTGGAGACATGTTGACATCTGACAGACTTGAGAGCGTTTATCAAATCACAGGGTTGCAGTTGTAAACCTACATTTTTAGAATGGTGCAGCTATTGTTTGTCGTATAAGGGTGATTCTTCAATTAAGGGAGTTTTGCTGTCCCCGGGGTAGATTTTAAAGATTTTTTTAAAGAGTTGTTGTATTTGTTAGAGTCAGGTTGTGTTAGCTATGAAAAAAAGGTTTGTGTCTCAGTGATGACATTTTAATGCTTTTTCAGTATGTCGAAAATTAAAATGTGCCAGAATTTCACTATTGTGGGCTTGTCCCCAACCCAGACCTTTTAACTTCCCTGTAAAATAAAGTCATAAAATGGTTAAATTCATTAAAGCTTCACTTTGCATTTTCTCATGATAATCTATAAAGACATATTTCACATTCATACGGTTTATATATGTGCAATTTGTTCCATATTCAGCATATTGTGCTGAATATGGAGCTGCCAGGGAAGAGGAGAAGAGGAAGGCCAAAGAGGAGGTTTATGGATGTGGTGAGGGAGGACATGCAGGTGGCTGGTGTGACAGAGGAAGATGCAGAGGACAGGAAGAGATGGAAACGAATGATCTGCTGTGGCGCCCCCTAACGGGAGCAGCTGAAAGTAGTAGTAGATATATGTGTAATTTGCACATTTTTATAGTTAGATATGTCCCTCATACATCAGTACATCACACCCAGCATTTTAGACTCAGTAACGTTTTTTCAAACAACAACAACGTGGTTGCCATGGAAACGAGAAGTGCCAGAGGCGCGTGAGCAGTCATGGCAGAAGCGTGACTTGTTCATGTGCACAAATGTGATGTGAAGGTTTATACGTCCTGATCTGACAGGATGGTTATTAGGCGTCTTTACCAAACACGTTACTAGCTGAGTATTTTAGCTCAGAAATAAGAAACTTCACTTTATTCACGTATATTCATGGTACATGGTATGCTAGCTAACGAGTTAGCTTAGCAAGTCTAAGACTGAGCCAACTTTTTCTCCAAAAAGGTGAAAACTGTCATGACCGTCACATTTTGCTGTTATAACTTTGAAAATAGCATCATAATATCACACTTATTTTGTAGGACGATCAAAGATAGGCTGAGATATTTGTTCCACACCACTTAATAGAGCTTTTGAAAAGGAACAAAACAGATTTTAAAGAAATTTATTTATTTATTTATTTTAAATTTCAAAGGACAAAACTGCCCCAAATTGAAGACTGGCCCATAAATGAGTGTGAGTGTGACGTGTATCAGGGCTGGAGACGGCGGCTCCGTGAGTTCAGAGGTCATGTTGAGACCCCTGCGAGGTCATGCAGTCTTTTCACTGTTTTCAGCATTGGTGTGGAGTTGAGTGATATTGGAGTAATGAAAGGGTAAAAAGGATTTCTTCCCCTCTTTCTTCCTTTCTCTTTTTAATTACGTCCTTTCCCCTCCAGCGAGTGTTGTGGGTTTATGACTTGCTGCAGACTTCGCCTGTTGGGGCCCTTGGGACTATTTCCACAGGAAACAACATTAGCCAGTGTTGTAATGGTCCTTATCCCTTTGCTCAGACTTCCACTAAATGATGTGTCGTCATGACAACGCCTTCCAACGCACGATGACTCCTGTTGAGTACTGACGGAAAGATAACTAATTTATTGTTTGCTGATATCAATATGATATTCGTAAAAGCTTGCAATAGTTTTTTTCTCCTTTCACAGGGACTCAGCTGTTCATTCACTCGGCTTGAAAAGCTGTAGGTCAAGGTTGGTATAATGACCCATGGCAAACTCTCCTGAGGAGGACTTGATGGGGGGATATATCATCTATTCTTTAATGTGTCATAAAGTGGTTGTCTTGGCACGGTGGCGCAGTGGTTAGTACAGTCACCTCACAGCAAGAAGGTTCTGGGTTCGAGCCCCGGGGTAGTCCAACCTTGGGGGTCGTCCCAGGTCGTCCTCTGTGTGGAGTTTGCATGTTCTCCCCGTGTCTGTGTGAGTTTCCTCCGGGGGCTCCGGTTTCCTCCCACAGTCCAAAGACATGTAGGTCAGGTGGATCAGCTGTACTAAACTGTCCCTAGGTGTGTGTGTGTGTGTGTGTGTGTGTGTGTGTGTGTGTGTGTGTGTGTGTGTGTGTGTGTGTGTGTGTGTGTGTGTGTGTGTGTGTGTGTGTGTGTGTGTGTGTGTGATGGCATGGCGGCCTGTCCAGGGTGTCTCCCCGCCTGCCGCTCAATGACTGCTGGGATAGACTCCAGCATCGCCGCAACCCTGAGAGCAGGATAAGTGGTTTGGATAATGGATGGATGGATGGATGGACGGACGGATGGACGGACGGATAAAGTGGTTGTAAAAGCTGACATATTCTCATTGGATGATAAGTTTCGTTATTCATCACAGCTGTGTTCATTATGTCTGTTGTGCTGTCATTGAAGAGAAGATTATCATTCAAATTGTCCCCCCCCCCCCATTTAATAATCCTGATGTTATTCCCTCCAAAATAGCAGCAGAAATGGAGGGCTGGGGAGGTTCCACCTCATCAGGAACCATTGAAGACAAACCGAATGAGAGCAATTCTACATCAACGCCCATAGGTATGCAGCCTAACAAGAGGCACTCTGCCCCGGTCATCTGAAAGGCCCAGTTGAGGCATTGAGGAGTTTGAGTTATAGACAGAAAATAAGCTTTGTGTCTCTTTCCCAGTCTAATTGAAAAGACAGGCCTGTTTTACCCAAGTGATAACATACATTATTGATGCTAACAAACCTTTTACAGCATCGGAAAAGATAAAATAAAAAATAACCTGACTTCATTGTTGTTTAGTGACCCGTCAATCAATTTGGGAGTGATAGCAAATTCAATCCTGTGTTGTATATTTTTGGTGGCAGGATGACTCTTTTGTTTACCGTTGAATTAAGGATTGTGCCTTTAACCAACCAGCCAACAGGTCGTGTGAGAATCTGGACTGCTACATGGTCCTGATCCAGGCCGAGAAAACAGCCATCGGCTCCATCTGCTTTCTGGCTGGTCCCATCACCCTGCTGGAAAACGTTCTGGTGCTGTGCGTGATCGCCACCACGGCCTCACTGCGACAGCGACCTTCCTATTTGTTCATCGGGAGCCTCGCCCTGGCTGACGTCTTCGCCAGTTTCTTCTTCACCACCAGCTTCCTGGAATTCCACCTGTTCCGCCGCAGCGATGGCCCCACAGCCTACCTCTTCAAGCTGGGTGGCGTCACCATGGCCTTCACTGGCTCGGTGGGCAGTTTGCTGCTGACCGCCCTCGACCGCTACCTCTGCATACACCAGGCCCCAAAATACAAGGTGCTGCTGACCCGTCGCCGCGCCCTGCTGAGCTTGCTGGTGCTGTGGGGCGTCTCCACCTTCATCTCATTTCTACCCCTCATGGGCTGGAGGTGCCACACGGGACTGACCCCGCCCTGCTCATGCCTATTCCCTTACATCAACCGGAGCTACATGGCCTTCTGGACCAGCTTCATCCTAGTGGTACTGGCTCTAATCCTGGGGGCCTATGCGCTCATCTTGTGGGATGCCCACCACCATGAAGCCACCATGTCCAGCCTCCAGGCGATGGGGGCAGGTCAGGCCCGCATGAGGATGGACATCCGTCTTGCACGTACGTTTGGTCTGATACTTCTCATTTTGGTGGGGTGTTGGCTTCCCGCGCTCTCCTTCATGTTGGCTGACGTCTCTGTGCTGCTGACGCATGCCCAGCAGAGGGCCTTCGCCTTCTGCAGCACCCTCTGCCTGGTTAACTCCGCCGTCAACCCTCTCCTGTACGCCCTGCGCTGCCGAGAGCTGAGACTTGCTCTGATGCGGCTGTCGAGGGCGCTGTTCAAGTTTGGCGGTTGCCAGAAAGCCACGGGGGACTCAACCTCAGCCCTGCCGTCAGGAGAAGACAACAGCTGTGCTACTTTCTCGCAGGGAGACACATCAGTGATGGACAACAGCCAATTGAACTCTGTCTCGGGAAGAGTGGACAGGCAGCAGCTGAGCTCTCTAAAATGAAAGCGAAGGAGAGCTGAATGAAGGAAATAGCTGCACAGTAGATAGAGCGCTTCTTCCGTGTTTGTGGCAGTGTGCTGGTGATGGAGAACAAGACATAGTATTACAATATGTGACAGGCTAAGGATAATATAGGCTCAAACCACAAAAAGAATTCACTGTGCAGCACAAATGAAATCCACAACACCATGAATTAGAATACTTTGCGGACAAATGCTTGGCATGCTTACTTACCCTGCACTCCTGCACAATTTCTGTGGTGAAATGCTACCAAAACAGTCAATTCGTTGCTTCGGCTAACCGCAGAGCTGAACCATATTGGAGAAAATCGAAATTATGACATTTAGTTTTGTTGTTGTTGTTGTTGTTTTTGTAATATGCACTGCAGTATCAGAAAAACAGGAGTAAAAATGTCACCAGACGTGCAGCTTTTAACTTCAGCGGCGCCATTTGGAAAGAACTGTTCAATGCTGTGGTTGATTCAACATGACACCAGTGTTCAGTTCAAACTCACCCACCAATCCAGGTTAGTGCACAATCAACACAATATTAATTATGCACTTTGCTTGCTCTTAGAGAAGGGGGCTCTTCTGTGAATAAGTGAGACGGGTGGTGTCTAGAAAGGATTCGGGAAATTACACAAGGCTTCATGTCACTGACCTCCCCAGAGGGCAAAACTGCTGTGGCCCGGACCCGTCCCACACCCGACACTTCATCCGGCCCACATGCCGCATGGAATGGTGGCACTTGGGCGGTCCGCTCCTGTTTGCCAGATCTGGACCAGAACCAAGCCATAGCAATGCCGCATGTGCCACATATTTGCCAAAGGTGGTCCATATTTGTTTTGTGATATTTGGGCCATATTCACCATTTACCCCACGGGGCCACTTCAGGGTCACGTCCAGATCACATGTTGCCCAGAGCACCGCATCTTTGCCACAAAAGGCCCACATGTGATTTGGCATATTTGGGCCATATTTGCTGTTATACATGTGGGCCACTTCAGGCTCACATCCATTTTGTCAGGGCCAGAAGAAGACCAGCAGTGCTGCATCCTTGCCTGAGGTGGCCCACATCCGGATGCTACCTGGGTCCAGTTCAATATATGACATTAGACTCAAAGCGGCAATATCAGTAACGGGAATTAACATGACGGAATAAAATATTAAAAATCTTATTGCACCAATAGAATCCTCTTAAAATACAAACTTATTTTGAAAGACCGAAATTAGAAAAGAAATAACCAGCAGCTATACACCAGTTTGCTGATTGGTTTTCTATTCAATGAAACAAAAATAACTATAAACCCCCCCCTCCCCCCTCCTTTTTCTCCCCAATTGTATCCGGTTAATCACCCCACTCTTCCGAGCCGTCCCGGTCTCTGCTCCACCCCTTCTGCTGATCCGGGGAGGGCTGCAGACTACCACATGCCTCCTCCCATACACGTGGAGTCACCAGCTGCTTCTTTTCACCTGACAGTGAGGAGTTTCACCAGGGGGACGTAGCGCATGGAAGGACCTCCCCTGAACAGGCGCCCCGACCGACCAGAGGAGGCGCTAGTGCAGCGACCAGGACAAATACCCACATCCGGCTTCCCACCTGCAGACACGACTGATGGTGTCTGTAGGGACGCCCGACCAAGCTGGAGGTAACACGGGGATTTGAACCGGCGATCCCGTGTTGGTAGCCAACGGAATAGACCGCTACGCCACCCGGACGCCCCTATAAGCCTCTTTTGAAATGACCATGCTAGTTTCTGTTTTCTATCCAGCAGTAAAAACGTTTTAACATGATGTGACTGATGGGCCCAGTTTGCCATGCATTGCATCCTTAGCAGTAAGACCGTTATACATCATGTACGTTATGTTGTCAACGTCCAGATCTGGGGGTCCGCATCCGGATGTGGGCCACTAAAGGCAGTGGTGCGGCACTGCTGGCCTCCTTCTGGCCCGGACAAAATGGATGTGAGCCTGAAGTGGCCCACATTTATAACAGCAAATATGGCCCAAACATGCCAAATCACATGTGGGCCTTTTCTGGCAAAGATGCGGTGCTCTGGGCAACATGTGATCTGGATGTGACCCTGAAGTGGCCCGTGTGGTAAATGGTGAATATGGCCCAGATATCACAAAACAAATATGGCCACCTTTGGTAAATATGTGGCACATGCGGCATTGCTATGGCTTGGTTCTGGCCCAGATCTGGCCAACAGGAGCGGACCGCCCAAGGGCCATCATTCCACGTGGTATGTGGGCCGGATGCGGTGTTGGTGTGGGACGGGTCCGGGCCGCAGCAGCTTTGCCACCTGGGATATTGTTCAGCCCTACTAACACACAGGGTTTCGGTTTCGGTTGGGCCTTTTCGAGGCAGGACAAAGTGCTGTGACCTGACAACACCTGCCCCTATAATAACCCCTCACCCTCTTTGCCTGCCGCGGCAGCGCCACAGCTATGACACGTTGTCACCTCTGAACTGAACTGCTGACTTCTGGGTTCAGCCGGCTCGCAGCTGAAAGGTGGACGTGTGGGTGTGCTTGTTTATATACGAGGGTGCCCCCTGAGCGAGCAGGAGAAAGGCATCTGCTCATCAGTACGAGGGCCTTACAAAAGCCCTACTATGAATGATGGGGGGGGGGGGCTGGTGGGGGGTGGGGGGGGCTGTGCACAGTGTTCGTGGCATGTGACAGCCAGCGATGTGTGGAAATAAGTGGGGCAGATGTCAGGAAGAGTGAACTAACCCAGAGCTCAGACACCGCAGCACTTTCCAACAGTAACAAATGGCAGCTACAGTTAAACACAAACGCACACGTGCCAGTAAAACACACACGCTCTCGCGCGTATGGAGACGCTACACAACACACACACAAAACCACCTTTTAATGAAATGTCTGATTTTCTCTGTCTTGTGAATAGCAGCGCCGTGTGTTTTACCGGTAGCACAGATACATTAAAAGACATGTCAACATGCTCTGTTTTGACTCTTGGTGCTTTTTTTTCACCCCTCTTTCAAGTGAAACTCCTCAGCCCACCGTTAACGTACGCGGTCTTTACTCACGGCCAGCGGAGATTCGGCGTTTGTCCCAAAGCCAACAGGTGTATGATGTGCGCTTGTCCTCTCGCCCGGTCCAAAGTGCCTCTCCTGCTTCACTCACCGGAGGCGGCGGACTGGAGTCGGGCCGTCTGCGAGGCCAGACTGCTGACGAGACCGAAGTGGACCCGTACAGGGCAGGAGGGGAGCGATGGAGGAGACCTGGGGGAGGACATGAGGGAGAAAATGTTGAGGAGTGGTGGCCCAGTGGTTAGCACGGTCACCTCACAGCAACAAGGTCCCGGGTTCGAGCCCCGGGGTAGTCCAGCCTTGGGGGTCGTCCCGGGTCGTCCTCTGTGTGGAGTTTGCATGTTGTCCCCGTGTCTGTGTGGGTTTCCTCCCACAGTCCAAAGACATGTAGGTCAGGTGTGGGTGGTGGGGGGGGGCTGTGTGATGGCCTGGCAGCCTGTCCAGGGTGTCTCCCCGCCTGCCGCTCAATGACTGCTGGGATCGGCTCCAGCATCCCCGCCACCCTGAGAGCAGGATAAGTGGTTTGAATAATGGATGGACGGATGGAGGGATGTTGAGGAGTAAAAAAAGAGACGGTTCCTCTGAGAGAGAGAGAGAATATATTTATATATATGGGAGAGAGAGAGAATATATTTATATATATATGAGAGAGAGAGAGAATATATTTATATATATGGGAGAGAGAGAGAACATATTTATATATATGGGAGAGCGAGAGAATATATTTATATATATGGGAGAGAGAGAGAGAATATATTTATATATATGGGAGAGAGAGAGAATATATTTATATATATGAGAGAGAGAGAGAGAATATATTTATATATATGGGAGAGAGAGAGAATATATTTATATATATGGGAGAGAGAGAGAGAATATATTTATATATATGGGAGAGAGAGAGAATATATTTATATATATGAGAGAGAGAGAGAGAATATATTTATATATATGAGAGAGAGAGAGAGAATATATTTATATATATGGGAGAGAGAGAATATATTTATATATATGGGAGAGAGAGAGAATATATTTATATATATGGGAGAGAGAGAGAGAATATATTTATATATATGGGAGAGAGAGAGAATATATTTATATATATGGGAGAGAGAGAGAGAATATATTTATATATATGGGAGAGAGAGAATATATTTATATATATGGGAGAGAGAGAGAATATATTTATATATATGAGAGAGAGAGAGAGAATATATTTATATATATGGGAGAGAGAGAGAATATATTTATATATATGGGAGAGAGAGAGAGAATATATTTATATATATGGGAGAGAGAGAGAGAATATATTTATATATATGGGAGAGAGAGAGAATATATTTATATATATGGGAGAGAGAGAGAACATATTTATATATATGGGAGAGAGAGAGAATATATTTATATATATGGGAGAGAGAGAGAATATATTTATATATATGGGAGAGAGAGAGAATATATTTATATATATGGGAGAGCACAGCGTGGACAGCGTTGGTGGGCGTCTCCTCTACCAGGAGAGCAAGGAGCCCAGCTTTCTCTCCAAAGGGAAGACAGATAAGTTATGAGGCAATGCTTTGGCACAGCAAAATGCTGGGCATTGTGAAAGCAGGTGAAGTGTGGAGACCCAGGAAAGTGCCGGGGGGGGAGGGGGGGGGAGGCCTTAGTGGCCATAAGTGATTCTTAAACAGACGCAAATCCTACAGTAGCTTCCACATGACGTTGCTGTGGTACGTTCTGGTTCCCTACGGTGGGGAGAAGGGGAGTATCTGGAGAGAGAGGAGGACGACGACATGTCCATATCTCTTTGCTAGTGCTGAACTACCGCCATGGTGGCCCAGTGGCTAGCGCTGTCACCTCACAGCGAGAAGGTCCTGGGTTCGAACCCCGGGGTTGTCCAACCTTGTCCTCTGTGTGGAGTTTGCATGTTCTCCCCGTGTCTGGGGTTTCTCCGGGTGCTCCGGTTTCCCCCACCATCAGAAAGTCATGCATGTTAGGGTTCATACTGCTGTCGGTGCCCTTGACCGAGGCCTGGCGAGACCAACTGGAGGTGGTCCCCGGGTGCTGCACGGCGGCTGCCCCCTGCTGCTAGCTGCACCGCTGGGGTGGGGTACATGCGAGACGACACATCACGGGTGGAAATGAGACCGTGGCTTGAAGAAGTGGCGTGTCTCCACGCACGCTCAACAATCCAGGTAAGAAAATCACAGGAAGTTGAATCAGTTCGCCTGGACGGAGTCGGAGGCCGTCTATGTGGAGAGGGAACGACCACCCCTGAACCGAGGAGGGGGCCCAAGAGCACATCTGTCCCCATCTTGCAATGCTGCGACGGCAGACATTCCCCCATCCTCTGGGAATAGTGCACATGGTAACTCTAGTTAAGGGCCACGCCTATTTGCATATGAAACTGATGGTTGGTTTCGGTCGTTATGCGGCTGTATTGTTTATAAGGGTGGGGAGACATGTCCCCATGCTCAATAACCCAGGTAAGAGAGTCACAGAAGGCTGACTCAGTTCATCTGGACACAGCGTGTGTTGACGGATGCGTGTCATCATCATCTCTAAGTGACCTCTTCAGCCTCAACTGACTGCAGGTACCCCACCCTATACAGCTGCATAACGACCCAAACCAACCACCGGGTTCAGAGTTAATGGTCGCGCTTACATATTTGCATACTTGCTAGTCAGCAAAAACATGATGGTGTATCTCTGGTATCTGCTAGCACAGATGAGCTGCTAAAATGCTGTCTTGATTGACCGTGCCGAGTGCCTCTGCAGTTAGTCCGTATGAATATGGGGTACTGCAAATGATGATATCTCCACCTCGCGTGCTTCCTCTCATTCCGTCTTCAGCTTCTCCAGTGATTATGAAATGATATTTTTGCACACATTCAATGTAGGTTAGACCCATACATAACATATTCTATATACTTTATAACCGTCCGATTCAATTCAGTTCAATGTACTGTCGTTAAAAACAATGTGCAGGCACATGTTAAAAATGAAATGAGGGCTGTGGCTTCACCAAACAGTGCAAGACAGACAGACAAACACAGTATAAGATATACACACATGAAGACCAAAAGCTAAAAACAGCTAAAAGAGAGCTGGAGTACAGAATATTTTAAAATATCTACAGACATTCAGTGGGTGGCCAGGTTCAGGTGGGCAACAGCTTGTGGAAAGAAGCTGTTTTTGAGCCTGGTACTGTGGGCTCTGAGGCTCCTGTAGCGCCTCCCAGAGCACGGCAGGGGGGAGAACAGTCCATGGTTGGGGTGGGTGGGATCTCTGCTGATGCTCAGACCCCTTCGAAGGCAGCATTTGTGATAAATGTCTTTTCTGGCTGGGAGCTGGGTACCGGTGATATGTTGGGCCTCCTTGACGACCCGCTGCAGAGCTTTCTGGTCTACTGAGGTGCAGTTGCCGTACCACACTGAGATGCAGCTGGTCAGGATGCTCTCTATGGTGCAGTGGTAGAAGTTGGTGAGAATTTTGGGGGGTAGACGGGCACTCCTCAGCCTCCTCAGGAAATGCAGGCGTTGTTGGGCCTTTTTCACAAGGGCCTGGGTGTTTAATGTCCAGGAAAGGTCCTCGCTGATGTGGACTCCAAGGAATTTAAAGCTGGAAACATGCTCCACTTCCACCCCATTGATGTGTATGCGGGAGTGGCTGCAGCTTCTAGACCTCCTGAAGTCCACAATCAGCTCCTTCGTCTTCTGCACATTAAGGACAAGATTGTTGGTAGTACACCATGATGTGAGGTGCTCAATCTCGTCCCTGTAGGCCGTCTCATCATTGTTGGTGATACGACCAATGACTGTGGTGTCGTCTGCAAACTTAATTATAACATTTGAGGGGTGAGTTGGCAGGCAGTCGTGGGTAAAGAGGGAGAAAAGGAGGGGGCTCAGGACACAGCCTTGAGGGGCACCTGTGCTGAGGGTCAGGGTGGAGGAGGTGTGGTCACCTAACCTAACAGACTGAGGTCTGTTGGTCAGGAGGTCCAGGGTCCAGTTACAGAGGGAGGGGTTGAGGCCAAGGGAGAGGAGTTTGGTGGTTAGTGTGGCGGGGATGATGGTGTTGAAGGCAGAGCTGTCATCTATAAACAGCATCCGGATGTATGTGTTGTTCAGTTCAAGGTGGGTCAGAGCAACCGTCTAGTACGTATGTTTTGATTCATTTTTCTGATATATGCAACACCGTTTCATTAATCTACTCAATTTGTGTTGTACAAAACACATTCCTGCACATATGCAAATGGTTAAACCAATTGTGATACATGAGGGGAGATCTGGGCATATGGTTTGATGTGCGATTAAAATGAAAGCAACAACAACTTCAGAATCAGAACCATGTTTATTGGACATGTAGGTTTGGTTTCACGGCTCTCTCAGCGTACTTACCATAGAATAACAACACTACAGCACAACAAGCTTCAGATATGTACACAAGGACTGATTTATACAGGCCGACCAAGAGGTGATGAAGTGCAATGGTGGAGAGAATATAGAAAATATATTTAGCATGTTATCCAAAACCAGTAATCATTGTGTGAACGTGTATTGGTGCATGTGACAGAATGGTGTAGGAGCAAAGAGTTGACATGACACATATGAAGACAAGAACAAAAAAGGGGCAGCCTAGCTCAACGCGTCCATGTGTTCACGCAATATTTCTCGAGAGCACTTGTGATCACGTGACATGTTTTGTGCAAAAATGCACACACAGACCCACAGTACAACAGTGCTAGCTGGCAAAGCCTCTAACATATATACATTACTCCATTCCATCATCCAAACCACTTACCCTGCTCTCAGGGTCCCGGGGGTGCTGGAGCCTATCCCAGCAGTCACTGGGTGGCTGCCCAGGGTCGGAGACACCCTGGACAGGCCGCCACACACATAAGTGACAAAAACCTGTGTGAAAGATGAAGTATTGTCATCGTATAATAACTTTTAGATGGACACAGTACAAATATTAAAGCAAATTACTACTGTAATTTCGTGTGTTATGTACATATATAGTTGTATGTGAATCCATCCATCCATCCATCCATCCATCCATCCATCCATCCATCATCCAAACTGCTTATCCTGCTCTCAGGGTGGCGGGATGCTGGAGCCAGGCGCGGATCTACGGGGTGGCAAGGGGTGGCAGCTGCCACCTCTGGGACACAGTCTTGCCCCCCCAGGAAAAAATCTCTAGATCCGCCACTGGCTGGAGCCTATCCCAGCAGTCACTGGGCGGCAGGCAGGGAGACACCCTGGACAGGCCGCCAGGCCATCACACGGGGCCTCATTTCACTTTTTTCCCAGCTCACTTTATATCCTGAAATAACACCATAAGCGTCTAACAGAGTCTGTAATTTGGTGAGGGAGTTACCGGGATCCGTTGTGTACAAAATTACGTCATCTGCCTGGAGATCAATTCCATGATTTGTTTGCTCTACTTGAAACCCTTTATATCAGGATCCTGTCTAATTGCTTCGGTGAGGGGCTCAATAGTCAATAGTGAATACCACCATTAGATGAAAATATTTAATTGGTTCTGAAAGGGTCACGTTGAATTCTGTTTAGATCTCTAAGGATGGACACACCAGAACTTCTTACTGGAATATTAGGGATTTTCTTGTTGGGACTGGTCAAGAGACACTTTGTTTAATTATTGCCCCGCTAGTTGCATGGTCAACACAGAATGAAGACTGTGGGCCACAGCCGAAGCCCTGTAGAAGGGGTACATGTTGGACGGCTCATATCACAGTGGGGACACACCATGACCTCCCCTGTATAGGGGTACATATTGGACGGCTCATATCACTGTGGGGACACACCATAACCTCCCCTGTATAAGGGAAACATGTTGGACGGCTCATATCACTGTGGGGACACACCATAGCCTCCCCTGTATAGGGGTACATGTTGGACGGCTCATATCACTGTGGGGACACACCACACCCTCCCCTGTATAGGGGTACATGTTGGACGGCTCATATCACAGTGGGGACACACCATACCCTCCCCTGTATAGGGGTACATATTGGACGGCTCATATCACAGTGGGGACACACCATAACCTCCCCTGTATAGGGGTACATGTTGGACGGCTCATATCACTGTGGGGACACACCATAACCTCCCCTGTATAGGGGTACATGTTGGACGGCTCATATCACTGTGGGGACACACCACACCCTCCCCTGTATAGGGGTACATGTTGGACGGCTCATATCACAGTGGGGACACACCATAACCTCCCCTGTATAGGGGTACATATTGGACGGCTCATATCACAGTGAGGACACACCATACCCTCCCCTGTATAGGGGTACATGTTGGACGGCTCATATCACAGTGGGGACACACCATAACCTCCCCTGTATAGGGGTACATGTTGGACGGCTCATATCACAGTGGGGACACACCATAACCTCCCCTGTATAGGGGTACATATTGGACGGCTCATATCACAGTGAGGACACACCATACCCTCCCCTGTATAGGGGTACATGTTGGACGGCTCATATCACAGTGGGGACACACCATAACCTCCCCTGTATAGGGGTACATATTGGACGGCTCATATCACAGTGGGGACACACCATACCCTCCCCTGTATAGGGGTACATATTGGACAGCTCATATCACTGTGGGGACACACCATACCCTCCCCTGTATAGGGGTACATATTGGACGGCTCATATCACTGTGGGGACACACCATAACCTCCCCTGTATAGGGGTACATATTGGACGGCTCATATCACTGTGGGGACACACCATACCCTCCCCTGTATAGGGGTACATGTTGGACGGCTCATATCACAGTGGGGACACACCATACCCTCCCCTGTATAGGGGTACATATTGGACGGCTCATATCACAGTGAGGACACACCATACCCTCCCCTGTAGAAGGGGTACATATTGGACGGCTCATATCACAGTGGGGACACACCATACCCTCCCCTGTAGAAGGGGTACATATTGGACGGCTCATATCACAGTGAGGACACACCATACCCTCCCCTGTAGAAGGGGTACATATTGGACGGCTCATATCACAGTGGGGACACACCATAACCTCCCCTGTATAGGGGTACATATTGGACGGCTCATATCACAGTGAGGACACACCATACCCTCCCCTGTAGAAGGGGTACATATTGGACGGCTCATATCACAGTGGGGACACACCATACCCTCCCCTGTAGAAGGGGTACATATTGGACGGCTCATATCACTGTGGGGACACACCATACCCTCCCCTGTATAGGGGTACATGTTGGACGGCTCATATCACAGTGGGGACACACCATACCCTCCCCTGTATAGGGGTACATATTGGACGGCTCATATCACAGTGAGGACACACCATACCCTCCCCTGTATAGGGGTACATGTTGGACGGCTCATATCACAGTGGGGACACACCATACCCTCCCCTGTAGAAGGGGTACATATTGGACGGCTCATATCACAGTGGGGACACACCATAACCTCCCCTGCAACACGAGCGAGCCTTATCTGGGCTCTCTGATGACGTCATTGTGCGGCCTCCCACCGCAGAACAGTCGTGCACATCTGCACATCTGTACCGTTTCTGTGTCGCCGCTGGTTTCTTGTCAGGCCACTGATTTAGCGGGACCACACGTGACGGCAGCACAACGTCTGCGTATTCAGTGACGAGACATTCTTAGTGGCAAACATCCCGTTCGGGTCGACCAGAGGACGCTAGACTCGTTGTTCCGAACCCGGCGCAGTTCTGGGCCCGAGTTTGTCGACCCGCAACTCCTGACGACCCCCCGTCGTTCACCTGATCCACCTGACTAATCACGCGAGGCTCGCGAGCCCTCCGCTCGAGTCCGGCCGGGACGTTCCGCTGCCGGCCAAGGGGTCGAGACGCGGCGAGGCGGCAGGCGAGACGGGGATTAAAGCAGCGAATCCGACGTCGGGGCGAATAAACGCGGCGCCGCGCCGCCACATCTCACTTTAGTTTCACGTCGGTTCAGAGCGGCTGGAAATATGCAAAGCGGTTAGTTGTACATATGTGGAAACCCCCCCCCCTCTCGTCCGAATGGTAGGGTCTGCCATTGTGACGTAGCGCGGCTTCGGCAGGCAGGCAGGCAGGCAGGCAGGGCTCGGCTCGGGGCTGAGGATCCGTTGTTGGGGAGAAAAGCCTGACGGAGTCCCAGAACAGCTCGTTGCCAGGCGCATCCGGCGTGCACCTCCCCCCCGCTCCGCCCGCTCCGAGGGACGTGTCTTCCCCCGCCTGTCCTCCACCTCTTTATACCTCCACATATCTGACGCTTCTGTCCGACCAAACATGGCTTGCGGCGCGACGTTAAAACGGTCGATGGAGTTCGAGGCCCTCCTCAGCCCCCAGTCTCCCAAGCGGAGGAGATGCAACCCGTTGCCGGGGAGCCCGAGCGCTCCGTCCCCGCAGAGATGCAACCTCCGTCCGCAGATCATCGACAGCCCGCCGCATGCGGCGTCTCCCCCTCCGGCCAGCGGCGGTGAACACCGGCTCACTCCAGGTACGACCGCCGGGCCGGGCCGGGCCGGGACCGGACCGCTTCACGTGTGTTTCTTGGGTGGATGACACGGGGTTGGGGGGGTTGGGGTTTTTGGGTGGAGTGGAGCGGAGCGGAGCGGATAGCTAACCTAGCCTGGGAGACTCAGTATCGGCGGGGGGGGGGGTGGAAGCTAAGTGTTAGCCTAGCCAAAATAACGTTAGCCTAGCCAGAATAACGCTAGCCTAGCCAAACTAACGCTAGCCTAGCCAGAATAACGCTAGCCTTGCCAAACTAACGCTAGCCTTGCCAAACTAACGCCAGCCTAGCCAAACTAACGCTAGCCTAGCCAGAATAACGCTAGCCTAGCCAAACTAACGCTAGCTTAGCCAAACTAACGCTAGCCTAGCCGAGAGATTCAAAATAGTGGGGGTTGGAGGCTACATGCTAGTCAAGCCGACCTGACGACATGGACGTCGTCGCGAAGTTATTGACATGGAACATTAAATTGATTTGGTATGAAATAATTATTTATAGCTGCAAAGAATTTGTATCAGGAATTCTCACATGTTACAATTCTAAGTAGAGCAGAATGGAATGGCTTTTCTATTTTTACAGAGGGGACTTCACACGCAGCTTGGTAGCCGGTTTGGAGCAGATTAACAAAACATGCTAACAAATTACGCGAATGTGTCATATTAATGAATTGTATTTATTAATCTAAATGAATTATAATGTAACTAAACGTTAATATTCCAATACATTACTACAAATAGGTTAACACTAATATGATGCTAGTAGTAGTAGTAGTAGTAGATGCTGCTATACTTGCACTGATTCTAGTATATTTTAACATTATACTGTCAAATTCTGCCAGTTGCAAATGCTATGTCACATTATGAAAAATATGTTTACATCGCATAAAAACCTGAACTTGGTAATTTGGTCATCTCACTTCAGATGAGTTTATGCGATACCAAGTTCCATCTATCATCTAATGAACAATGTATTTCTCGACATTGGGCATAATGCAACTTGGTCTTTTGTCTTTTTTGCCACTTCAGTTTTTATTGTTGAAGTGGCAAAAAGAGAAGAAGAAGAACGTCAAGTTGATCTTTGATATGTGTTTGTTGCCCTGGGACTCTTGTTATTACTAGTTTTATCAAACAATGTACTGTTTTGTTATGACTTGTACAATAGCTTGGAAACAATGGCTCAGTAGCAATCCCTCCAAGACGTTCACCTGTTCACTGTTTCCTGAAAAGCCAAATGGCTTCACAGCAGCCATGGGCACAACATGGCAGGCTGCTAATTAGGAGCTGCCTGGGTAACCTTGCTTGTATTGAGTGCCTCAACTGTCTACTGGTAGAAAAGGAGGGGTGGGGGGTAGGGGGGCGCTCTGTGCCATTTTTTTTCCTCCTTTGGCCTGGAAGGCATTGTTCTTTTTCTTTAGGGCTGTACGCTTCCCTCCCATTCACTTGAAAATATAACTCCCCTGTGTGTGCTGGATGGATGTGTATGTGTGTGGTAGGGGGTGGTAAGATAATTACCTGGATATCTCCGCTGCAATCGAGGGAGACATATTATATATGCCAATCTCTGGGACTGGGCAGGTTGATGGCAGCAAGGCCTAATTCGTATGCATTTTGAATCCTAATAAAAAAAAAAGAGAACTCACAGCCCTCTTTAGAATTATTTAATCATTTCATCATTGAGAAGCAGAAGAAAGGATTACAACGTTAGTCCCAGTCTAGTACTTGGGCTAACCTTCAGATTTAACCCTCAAAATATTGAAGTTTTTGCACGCCAGTAGCTAAAAATCCTTTGTCCTTTGCTGAACCTAAATCAAAAGGAGCAAGGCTCCACTTAGTCCAAATAATCCCACTATTTCCTGTTGCAGTGAAATGTATCCGCTTCCCTCTTGCCATGAAGTAACTGTGTGAAGAATTTCAATGACTCAGTAATCTAATAAGAGTGCACTACTGCCTCCCTGGCCACTAGTTTGCATTGACAAGGAACCCTTTTACAAGAAGTCTTTTGTTTCAGGGGTGCTCCCATTACCCAAGGGCTGTGTCTTGAGGTATTTGCCTCCTCTATTCAACTAGTTAAGCCTCCTTCATTCTGTCATTGTCTGGGTCCCTTAACATTATTGACTGCTTTCCATCACCCTACTAACTAAACATTTTTGCAGCTGACAAGTAATTGCAGCGTGACTATCAACCAACATCCCTCTCATAAGTGATGCACGACATCGAAACACTAACGCAGTTCAGCAGGTATTTGTAATGCCACTCGTCCACCTGTGGGAAGGGGATTGCAGTTATCACTGTGAGTGCCTAGCATTACCCTTTGTTGTCCTCTGGGTTGGTTAAAAGGAAATTTAGAAACGGTTGGACGGTAGATTACCTTTTAATATAGTTTATTAGAGCAACAATATCTGATGCAAATACGGGTTAAAGATGAGCCATGATTGAACAGCATCCAAGCTTGTTCTTGCTCATACAACCCCGATCTGTATGATATTAGTTGTTAAGACGATGTACAATTCGTAGCGTTGCTCCTTCCTTTACATTGAGTGTTTGTATGTGCATGGATATCAGGGAGTCCACATCGCTGCAAGATGATGCTGAGGGTGTGACACTTGGTGCATACACAAAAGCAAGGAACCCTAGGTGGCGGCAGTCTTTATATATGCAAGTGTCAACAGCTGCAGGGTTTGTGTGACAGCCAGGTTGAGAAAGCAGTGTCGTCACAGCTGGCTTCCTGTGAAATGCATTTATTTCTTGAGCTTTTGATGAAATTAATAGCTGTTAGTTTTGTCATTTTCATCACAAACCTAAATTCATAAATTTTTAAAGCTTGGATGTTATTTTGTTTTGTTTGTTTTTTGACATGTATTTAATTAGTGCCTTGTTGGAATTTTCTAAAACCCAGATTTTTTGATATCCTGTAATTACTAATGCAATTTGAACAATGGGCATCGCTTCAGTGTCTGTTTATTCTGAATTGGAGTGTTCGGAGTGTAGGGACATGGTTGATTAGTGTAAAGATTTGTCTGTAATAATATAAGTTGATGCCATAACTGTCTTCATTGCATTGTGATTTATTTCGTGCTAAGCAACTGCTAGGTTTCTAATGCACTCTCATTTTCCTCAGTGTCTGCCCGACTTGTTGAATTACAGCACAGCAGCTGCAGAGTATAAAGGAATGCAGGGGTGGGTGTCCAAGCATGCGTGCATGTGCTGCTGACATGAGGTCTTGATGCCAGGTATTATGCTCACCTTCACCAAGAGAGAGGCCCCTCATGGGACCTGTGCTGCACGCCTGCCTTTCTGCTGGGGTTTGCCCAGTGAGAGCGGTTTTTTGTTTTGTTAAAAGGTCAGCTGTCATTATCCGTCCCACCTACCCACACATGCTTTCCAGTCAGTCAGGTTTGATCTTTGGCGAAGACGTTGCTGCTCTGTGGCTATGCAGGTCACCAACTACAGCCATTTGACCGTAACTATTTCATAATCCCAATGGGCTCACCCATTTCACCCCCCTATTACCCATTGTGATGCTACCAGTCAAGTCTTGTACTTCAGCTAGTTCACCCCCTCCAGATGACAGGTGAGCTTGGGTCACTGCCTGGAGCATAATGTTGTCGGTGCAGCAGGACTGGTTTTAACCTCCATCAGCCCTCTTAACCAAACAGAGTTGGTAGGAAAGTGCATGGGTAATGAATTCAGGAATAATTAGTCCAGTCTATATCCAATTGATCAGTTGATGTGATCTATATATCATCATTGTGGCTGACTTCCTCATCCACTGGCCAGCACCTTCCCTCAGAACCTGAGGTTTAGTAATTGTAGCCTTACCCCATGGCTACATTTAACATAATGTATGTGGACTATTCGTGGAGCGGCTGCTGCCACACGACGCTTCCACTATAACCGATGAAACTGGCTACACCAGGCGTGAGAGCGGTGCGTAAGTGGTGTGTATGCACCGCGGAGATCCACTCTACAAATGTAAAAATAGGCCAGTTTTCTATTCGTATTTTTTAGGCACGGTATGCCCTTCTACACAGAACTATCATCAAGTGTCTAATTTTTTTTTTTAATTGAATCAGCGGTGTACAGGAAATGACTAGCTCATTGGCAGTTTGGTTTTGAGAGTTTCTGTTATTGTTTGTTCTTACCTCTCACCTGCGTCCTTAGATAATAGCTGATAAGAGAGATTGAAGTAGCGCACTGAATGACAGGGAAATGATAAAAGATTAGCGATCAGAGCTTATTAACCCAACTTTAGCTCCTTGATAACTGAAAACTCACTGTCTTGTTTTGCCTGTGACTCACAATCCTACGCCATACGTGCGCTGCAGGGGTAAAAAGAGACATTCTGCGGCACACCCGCTCCGCGAATGGTCCGCATATGTTACGTGTTCAGTGTAGCCCTGGCGTAAATAAGAATTGCCGTACATGGTTTACCCCTGACTTCTTGTGCTGATATTGAATGTATTTTTATTTGTTAGTCTCTTGTTGACTCGGATGTCAACTAAGTTGTTGCAACGCAGTTGAAACAACTTCTCCTGTCTCAAATTGCTTTTTAGATACTTCCGACACTTATTTCAATGGTGAGAAGGCCGCTAGCCAATTCCCATTTCTGTATTTGTTTTGCAACCAGTGAAAACCACTGTAGAGTTCCTTATTGCACAATGTCAGCTTGAGCTGACCCACAATACATCACAGGCTATCGCTTGTTAGTTTTAGCACATTCGGTCCCCCAGCTAGCCTTCAGCAGTAGAGTGAAACAAAATGAGTCAGCCACTGTTTTCTCTCAACCACCCTGCTTCAGCCCCACGTCCGATCCATTTGGCCAGTCTCCTGTCGTATTCACTGGTTTGCTTTGGCCTCTGCCTCTAAAGCCTTTTAGCCGAGGCTCCCTTGGCGGCTTTAACCTCACAGCCGGAAGTTTCTGACATTGATTGCTTGGCCTGGTTGTGGAAGGGTCATCGTTGCCAGGCAATGCCCACAATTGAAATTCTAGTAGTTGGCAGCAATAAGAAATGACTGGCGGCAGGGGCGGGTTTTCACCCGTCTGTCAGAGTTACCTTGGAGCATTGAATTGAAATCACTCAGCACATCTAGCAGGGTTTCACGAGAAATGTCCAACATTATTTCATTTACTAGTCAGAAATGACCAAACGTGAGTTTCATGTGGAGTGCGGCAGGGGTCACTATAGCCACGATCTCATTGAATAAGCTGATGTCTATTGCATAGATTCTCTGTACGGTTGGTAAAAGTTTGCGTGGCATCTTGGCCAATTGATTTCAGATGCGTGGATTAACTTTGTGGTAGAGGGGAAGAAATCCAATCCAACTCATCCTTCACTATAGGAAGGGGCGTTGAGCCCAAACTGACAAAGCTGTATTAAGAGTGAAAAGCTTTGCTGCAGCTAAACACACAGAGCCTGTCAGATTAGAGTCCTGTATTGTCAATGCAGGAAGGCTTCAGCGGCCCGCTACCCCTCCCTACCCCCTACCGCTCCCTTTGCTCTGTGTGCTCATTGAAGCCTCCAGTGTGATAATGCACAGCTTCATATCGTGGCTCATTTCTTAAAATGGGCTCTGTGGAGAAGGTTCTGCTTCCTTCGCCATTCAAAGAGGCCCGTTGATGCAGGGGGCCGGAGTAGTGACAGGGCTGCTTGTGCTCTCTCCACCCAAGATAAACAAGGCAGTGCTCTGTAGATAGAGGTGGGCCATTCAAACAAGGCCCTCACCCCCTACAGGACTGGAGAAAAGATAAGTTCCTCTTTTGCACTTGGCTATCTGTCAACACGGGTTCAGGTGATTGGCAAGAGGCCATGCCGTTTTCTGTTGTTTTCCCCAGTAGATTCCTGAACTTTAACCTGTGTGTGTGCGTGGGTGTGGGTGTGTGTTTGGCGCAGGCTGTTTTGGTAGCTGTAGCCCATATTGAAGTTGTTTTGACGCTGAACAGCAGGACAGTTTTCAGGCTCATCCTGACCAGAAGGAGGAAAGCTTTGAGATGACCAGAGGTCAACTGCTATGCAGGAGCCACACGCCTGTTTCCCATGATCCCTCATAACCATAGCCACGTGTGCTGGGGCTTAAGAACCGGCTATGAAGCGATCACAAGGTGTTTGTGCAGGGATGCAGCCTGGCCTGTTTTCTCGGGAGAGATCCCTGGTGAAGTGAAATGCTTGGTTTCACACTCTTCCGCCATGCTGTAGTCCAATATTCCCAAGATCGATCCACTCTAATCAGTCTACCTCTGTAGAAGCCTCTGGCATCCACATAATTGCCGAATAGCCCCTAAGACTATGAAACACAACATGGGTCTACTGCTATCTACTAAAGTCCAACATTTTGTATCTCAACCTGGGATTTGAGCCTTTTTAATCAATTGTAGCAGAACATGGTGGCATATTTTATTTGGTGCTTCAGAGGAAACAGTCACAGGATCAAAAAGCATGTTAACTGAAAGGATTTTTTTGTTTTTTTACGTGAGGCAATCAAAGATGAGGAAATGAGCTAGCTCACTGAGTCATTCTTTCATATACCCTGCTTTTGAAAGAAGTGGAATGTTCCTGGTGCTAAACTCAAAGAAGAGGACGGGTCCATTCACTGGGTCAAGAATCCTCAAGATGCGGCTTTTCCGGAGAAAAGATATGAAAACTATAGGAAGCCCCTTTCTATGGGTCTCAGGTAGGCACATGGTCCAAATCCACTGAAGACAAGACCTTACTTACCTGGACTCGTTTAATAACGGCGGCGCTTCACATTTATAACCCCGTGTCCTTGTTCATGCATATTATGTGCGTCAGCTCCGAGGCATTTTGATTTTCTTTTTCACCTGATATCAGTCTTGCCTAACCTTTTAAAGCCCTACATCTTGTCAGCACATGCTTGTTTTGAACCTGTGCTAGTCGAGCACCGCACACAGGAAGTTTGCATAGCTGTGGGTTACGTTCAAGAAACCTGTAATATCTCTAGATTATATTGCATGATTACAGCTTCCTGACGGTCCACGTTCAGTGTGGGATACTTTCTGGTAGAAGCGGTGACGCTGCTCCCCTTGATCTCCAGTTGGCTGGGCTTCTATCTTTCTGGATCAGACTAATTACAAAGCGTCTAAACGACTCCATCTTACTTTAACTTGCCAGAACTTGTTCTCCAGAGTGAAACTACGTTAAAGATATTTGCATAACACCCGGAACGAACTCGGCTCAGAGGTATTTTCAGTTTAATGACCCCGCACGTCTTGGTCTGTCTTTGCTGTGAAATGAAGTTGTGTGTTTGTGGCTCCTCCAGCTGAGTCCTGCTTGGTTTGTGTCACGTCATGTGTTGATGCTGAGAATGAATGAAGCTGGACATCAGCAGCACTGTCCTAGATGAATGCTCTCTGCTTTGCATTTACAAAGCATAGATACAAAGCAAAATGCATTCAGCTGATATGTAATGGTGTCACCTTTTAAAGAAATGGGTGGAGAAGGACTGTTGATGTCAATATCAATAAACATGTTTTATAATGGCGTCAGTATTGGCTAAGACTTCATAATGGTGCATTCCTAGTTTCTGTCTGGGGCGGCACGGTGGCGCAGTGGTTAGCGTGGTTGCCTCACAGCAAGAAGGTCCTGGGTTCGAGCCCCGGGGTAGTCCAACCTTGGGGGACGTCCTGGGTTGTCCTCTGTGTGGAGTTTGCATGTTCTCCCCGTGTCTGTGTGGGTTTCCTCTGGGGGCTCCGATTCCCTCCCACAGTCCAAACACATGTAGGTCAGGTGAATTGGCCGTACTAAATTGTCCCTAGCTGTGTGTGTGTGAGTGAGTGAGCGAGTGAGTGAGAGATGGCCGGGCAGCCTGTCCAGGGTGTCTCCCCGCCTTGCGCCCAATGACAGCTGGGATAGGCTTCAGCATCCCCGCAACCCTGAGAGCAGGATAAGCGGTTTGGATAATGAATGGATGGATGGTTTCTGTCCGATGTAGTCAAGAACAATGCGTCCACCCAGTCAGTTTTGTTAGTAAAATACATCAACAATAATTCAGTGATGCTTTGACACAGCACCCAGTACGTATAATGAAGTGGGACTGTGTAATAACTCGATATTATGGTTTATCTGCTTTCAAAGCTATTGTATCGGGATGAGATTAGGATATTGTCGTATTGCGATACATTGTTCTCTACTCTAAATGAATGATAAAAAATTATTACCTAAAATGTCTCATAAAACGCAGTCTGAAATTATTAAGGGAATATAACTAGTTTTGGTTTTATATTGTGCATTACCAGACAGTTCAATGTGGGGAATCATAGGTAGATCCTTAAACAGGGTAGTTTTGCATATGCAAGGAGATGTTGCTGCACAAAAATAGCACGAAGTAGATCGTGCTCGTTTGTCAACAAAATGTCAACAAAGTCAACAGTCAAAATAAAGCATAAATGCAGCCCAAAATATAGCTATATATAAAATATAGATGTATGTAAAATATAGCTGTAAATGAGGAGTAATTCAGGTATATCTGACACTAATTCAGCAAGCCTTAAATATATATATATACACACACACACACACACACACACACACATATATGTGTATGTATATATATGTGTGTGTGTAAAATATATAGATATACATTTTAATAAAATCCAGTGAGTCAAGTAAATTCTTTATGAGAAGAGTACAAGCCTTTTTCATGCCATAAGCAATCATCAGCATATGGCATGAAACAGGCTGGTACTGTCTCATAAAGAATTTACTTGACTCACTGGGTTATACTATATATATATATATCCATCCATCCATTATCCAAACCGCTTATCCTGCTCGGTCGCTGGGATGGTGGAGCCTATCCCAGCAGTCATTGGGTGGGGATGGGGGCACATATCTACTACTACTTTCGGCTGTTCCCGTTAGGGGTCGCCACAGTGCATAATCCATGGGGATGGTCGTGCGCGTGCACACACACACACACACACATATATATATATATATATATATATATATATATATATATATATATTAGCGGCACGGTGGCGCAGTAGTTAGCGCTGTCACCTCGAGTTGTCCAATCTTGGGGGGGGGGGGGGGGGTCATTCCAGGTCCTTTCTGTGTGGAGTTTGCATGTTCTCCCCGTGTCTGTGGTGGATTTTCTCCGGGTGCTCCAGTTTCCCCCACCATCAAAAAGACATGCATGTTAGGGTTAATACTCCTGTCTGTGCCCCTGACCGAGGCATGGCAAGACCAACTGGAGTTGATCCCCAGGTGCTGCCCACTTCTTCTAGCTACACAGCTAGGATGGGTTAAATGCAGAGGAAGAATTTCCCCATGGGGATCAATAAAGTAATAAAAATTATTGATAGCAGAAAATTATGTACAATCCTTGTTAAATAAGAGATAGGCAGCAAAAGTGATTATTGTATTTGATATTTAGGGCATTTTTCCACCTAGCAACTGGTGCCCAGTTTAGACCAGTGCCATTCGGCTTCACTGTGATTGTGTGTCTGTGTGTGTCCCTTGTTCCTTGGCATGGGTTTGACTTTGTTGTTCCTGTGGGTGTCCACGTCTCTACAGAGCAGATCTTCCAGAACCTCCGCCAGGAGTACAGCCGGATCCAGAGGCGGCGGCAGCTGGAGGGGGCCTTCAACCAGAGTGAGGCCCCCAGTCCCAGCTCCTCCCTTGCAGCCCCCAGCTCCCCACCAGGTAGGACTGAAAGTCCACTGATACACCTTTAGCATCTTATGTGGACAAATTGACCTTGGTTTAATGGTAAAGGGACAATCACAGTTTTGAATATTATCTCTGCATACAGTATATGACGTAGGCAGGGATTAAAATTCTCCGTTGCTATGGTGGATTTTCGTCAACTGGATTCCAGAGAGGCCATGTATGAGATTAATGCAAGGTTTTCTTTATAGGACTTCGGTGTAGCACCTAAGCATTTTTTTTTTTGAGACCCCCCGTTTTTCTCCCCAATTGTACCTGACCAATCAGTTGACTCTCCAAGCTGATTCTTTTAAGGGTACCGACAGAATTATGTCAGTGCTACCGAGAGCCTGCTCATGTTAGATCTGTCAGTGCCAAATGCCGGTAACTTGAGAGCAGGTTGTGTTGTATAAATATAAAATAAATATTGATAAAATTCCTTATGAGCCTTTTGAAAAGTACCTCCTCGTTTACCACTTGCTGCAAGTGCACATCTGGGTGAGTGAGTGTGTTTAAATCCAACAGTCAGGGCAATGGCGAGCTGGAAATAGTTTATTTGTCTTTTTTAATCTACTACCCCCCCCCCCTTTTTCCCCAGCCCCACTGCAGTAACTAACCTCGCTGCTACATTGACTAGATCAGGCTATCACACGTGCGTCCTCCGAGACACACGATAGCATCCTCACGCTTTGCCCTGGTGACTGTGGCAGGCTGGAGGTTGTAGGGACGGGTTTGAGAGATAGGGAGGGGTTTCATTTTGTGTGGTGTATTACAACAAAATGTTCTAAATAACAGAATGTTCTAGACAGATAAGTAGTTAGGGCTTTTTTTTTTTTTTACAACCAAAATTACATTTTTGTTATTACAAAGAGAGTCAAGTACCAAAAAAGGTACCGTTGGGTCCTGGTATCAGGAATCAGGAACACTTTGTCATTTCACTTCATGAATGCCGCTTCCCCCAGCCCACAGCAGTACAACACACATATCCAAACTAACACATATATCCAAACTAAACAAAACATCACTGTCCAAGGGAACGAACGCCAGCCAGGATGACTGTTGGAATCGCCGGTCTGCATGGGCTAGCAGTTAGCTTAGCCTGCCCCGCTTCCGCGTCTTGTCAGACCGCCCTCGGCGTTTCCTCCTCGGGCACAGCTGCAGGCAGGGCCGTGGTCCCTGGTTCCACTGGACGAAGCACACCAAGCTCTCGCAGCCGATCCAGCGCCAGCTCTCCCGGCCAGACACCCTCGACACACCTCCCCGCACTCCTCACGACGACCCAGTTCAAATGTGAACAGTACCCAACCCTGGCCTAAGTCGAATGAACGGAAGAAACTGCTGAGAGTTCTCTACCGCCCTGGAGAGAAAGGGTACCGTATTGGCCCTAATAAAAGATGACGTTTTTTTTCCTGAAATTTAAGATTAAACAAATGTATACAGATATTATATAGACTATAATATATTATATAGACTGTAAGATATTGTATAGACTGTAAGATATTGTATAGACTGTAAGATATTATATAGACTATAATATATTATATAGACTCTAAGATATTGTATAGACTATAAGATATTATATAGACTATAAGGAAGCAAATAAAGATGAAAATACAGCACAAAAAGACCATATAATAAAATAATCTATTTACCATGAGTCCAAACTAGGGGGTGTCTGGGTACCGTAGCGGTCTATTCCGTTGCCTACCAACACGGGGATCGCCGGTTCAAATCCCCGTGCTACCTCCGGCTTCGTTGGGCATCTCTACAGACACTATTGGCCGTGTCTGCGGGTGGGAAGCCGGATGTGGGTATGTGTCCTGGTCGCTGCACTAGCACCTCCTCTGGTTGGTCGTGGCGCCTGTTTGGAGGGGAGGGGGAACTGGGGGGGGGGGCGATAGCGTAGCGTGATCCTCCCACGCGCTACGTCCCCCTGGTGAAACTCCTCACTGTCAGGTGAAAAGAAGCGGCTGGTGACTCCACATGTATGGGAGGAGGTATGTGGTAGTCTGCAGCCCTCCCCGGATCAGCAGAGGGGGTGGAGCAGCGATCGGGATGGCTCGGGGAGGGAAAGGGGGGGTAGATGGGTCCAAAATAAACAGTATGTATGAATAATGAGAGAGCGTCTCATGACATATTCCAGGATGACTTCAGCTCGAAGTCGATCTTAACTCATCACCGAGTTTCACTTTCCTTCTTGCTCATGTCTGAGTGTACTGTGAAAAACAACAACCTGTTGTTATAAATATTGTCATGATAAGGGTCCAGAATGGTGTGAAAAATGCATGTTTTCACAATGCACCATGTCCAAACGCCTCGACCAAACAACACCCCCCCCCCGCCACCACCACTGCGCCTGCCATTTTTTAGTTTTTTTTTTCCGTCTCTCTGTTAAGTGGTAAGAGGCTCACGTAAAATAGAAAATGTGTTTTGTTTGCTGTTATAATGAGATAAAGTAAAAATGTATGCACTGAATATGAATGAGCTGGGCTGAAAAAACATTTTCAGTCAGTTTTTATTTTGTTGCTTTAATCCCTGTGTAAGGATGACGCTCTATTCTTTGATTTTAAATCTACTTTACCTCCAAATAAAGTGGGGGTTTTGTTTGCTTTAGAGAGGGTGCAAGCCACCACCACCCGCAAACCTGTGGGCCGCCAACAAGACAAGTTGGATGCTTACAGAAGTGGACATATTTTGAATAGTTGGTTCAAGTCGAGAGTTTTCGAGCTCTTGCAAGATTTATCTATCTGAAGAACAGTAGCAGCTGCACTAGAAATCCATTTTTTGGAAGGGGAAGTGGTTGTTAGTAAGCAGTGGAGTACTTGTTAGTAAGCAGTGGAGTACTTTTTAGTAAGCAGTGGAGTACTTGTTAGTAAGAAGTGGGGTACTTGTTAGTAAGGAGTGGAGTACTTGTTAGTAAGCAGTGGAGTACTTTTTAGTAAGCAGTGGAGTACTTTTTAGTAAGCAGTGGAGTACTTGTTAGTAAGAAGTGGGGTACTTGTTAGTAAGAAGTGGGGTACTTGTTAGTAAGAAGTGGAGTACTTGTTAGTAAGAAGTGGGGTACTTGTTAGTAAGGAGTGGAGTACTTGTTAGTAAGAAGTGGAGTACTTGTTAGTAAGAAGTGGGGTACTTGTTAGTAAGAAGTGGAGTACTTGTTAGTAAGAAGTGGGGTACTTGTTAGTAAGGAGTGGAGTACTTGTTAGTAAGGAGTGGGGTACCTTTTAGTAATGGAGTACTTGTTAGTAAGCAGTGGGGTACTTGTTAGTAAGCAGTGGGGTACTTGTTAGTAAGCAGTAGAGTACTTGTTAGTAAGCAGTAAAGTACTTGTTAGTAAGCAGTGGAGTACTTGTTAGTAAGGAGTGGGGTACCTTTTAGTAATGGAGTACTTGTTAGTAAGCAGTGGGGTACTTGTTAGTAAGCAGTGGGGTACTTGTTAGTAAGCAGTAGAGTACTTGTTAGTAAGCAGTAAAGTACTTGTTAGTAAGCAGTGGAGTACTTGTTAGTAAGGAGTGGGGTACCTTTTAGTAATGGAGTACTTGTTAGTAAGCAGTGGGGTACTTGTTAGTAAGCAGTGGGGTACTTGTTAGTAAGCAGTAGAGTACTTGTTAGTAAGCAGTAAAGTACTTGTTAGTAAGCAGTGGGGTACTTGTTAGTAAGCAGTAGAGTACTTGTTAGTAAGCAGTGGGGTACTTGTTAGTAGGCAGTGGGGTGGGTACTTGTTAGTAAGCAGTGGGGTGGGTACTTGTTAGTAAGCAGTGGGGTGGGTACTTGTTAGTAAGCAGTGGGGTACTTGTTAGTAAGCAGTGGGGTACTTGTTAGTAAGGAGTGGGGTACTTGTTAGTAAGCAGTGGAGTACTTGTTAGTAAGCAGTGGAGTACTTGTTAGTAAGCAGTGGGGTACTTGTTAGTAAGCAGTGGGGTACTTGTTAGTAAGCAGTAGAGTACTTGTTGGTAAGCAGTGGGGTACTTGTTGGTAAGCAGTGGAGTACTTGTTAGTAAGCAGTGGGGTACTTGTTAGTAAGCAGTAGAGTACTTGTTGGTAAGCAGTAGAGTACTTGTTAGTAAGCAGTAAAGTACTTGTTAGTAAGCAGTGGAGTACTTGTTAGTAAGGAGTGGGGTACCTTTTAGTAATGGAGTACTTGTTAGTAAGCAGTGGGGTACTTGTTAGTAAGCAGTGGGGTACTTGTTAGTAAGCAGTAAAGTACTTGTTAGTAAGCAGTGGGGTACTTGTTAGTAAGCAGTAGAGTACTTGTTAGTAAGCAGTGGGGTACTTGTTAGTAAGCAGTGGGGTACTTGTTAGTAGGCAGTGGAGTACTTGTTAGTAAGCAGTGGGGTGGGTACTTGTTAGTAAGCAGTGGGGTGGGTACTTGTTAGTAAGCAGTGGGGTACTTGTTAGTAAGCAGTGGGGTACTTGTTAGTAAGGAGTGGGGTACTTGTTAGTAAGCAGTGGAGTACTTGTTAGTAAGCAGTGGGGTACTTGTTAGTAAGCAGTGGAGTACTTGTTAGTAAGGAGTGGGGTACCTTTTAGTAATGGAGTACTTGTTAGTAAGCAGTAGGGTACTTGTTGGTAAGCAGTGGGGTACTTGTTGGTAAGCAGTGGGGTACTTGTTGGTAAGCAGTGGGGTACTTGTTAGTAAGCAGTGGGGTACTTGTTAGTAAGCAGTGGGGTACCTTTTAGTAATGGAGTACTTGTTAGTAAGCAGTAGAGTACTTGTTAGTAAGCAGTGGAGTACTTGTTAGTAAGCAGTGAAGTACTTGTTAGTAAGCAGTGGGGTACTTGTTAGTAAGCAGTAGAGTACTTGTTAGTAAGCAGTAGAGTACTTGTTAGTAAGCAGTGGGGTACTTGTTAGTAAGCAGTAGAGTACTTGTTAGTAAGCAGTGGGGTACTTGTTAGTAAGCAGTGGGGTACTTGTTAGTAAGCAGTGAAGTACTTGTTAGTAAGCAGTGAAGTACTTGTTAGTAAGCAGTGGGGTACTTGTTAGTAAGCAGTGGGGTACTTGTTAGTAAGCAGTAGGGTACTTGTTAGTAAGCAGTGGGGTACTTGTTAGTAAGCAGTGGGGTACTTGTTAGTAAGCAGTGGGGTACTTGTTAGTATGCAGTGGAGTACTTGTTAGTAAGCAGTGGAGTACTTGTTAGTAAGCAGTGGGGTACTTGTTAGTAAGCAGTGGGGTACTTGCCATGATGCAAATAAAGTATGGATTAATGATACAGCAAATTTTATACACGGATTTCTTTGTCGTGAATGTGTGTAGCGCTGGATAATAATCGTAAACAAGTGGGTCCCAGTAGGCCTTAGTCTACAAGGCTTCCTTGAGACGGACTAGTCGATCATTCACTGACAACCCCCGACTAGTCGACATGGGGGAAAAAAACTGGCTTTTGCTCATCCCCAATCGAAATAGGCTACATTGTATAAGAAAAGGCGAATAAAAACTGATGTAGGGCTGTCCGGGTGGTGTGGCGCTGGTTCAAATCCCCGCGTTACCTCCGGCTTGCTCATGTGTCCCTACAGACACAATTGGCCGTGTCTGCGGGTGGGAATCCGGATGTGGGTATGTGTCCTGGTCGTTGCACTAGCGCCTCCTCTGGTTGGTCGGGGCGCCTGTTCGGGGAGGGGGAACCGGGGGGAATAGCGTGATCCTCCCACACACTACGTCCCCCTGGTGAAACTCCTCACTGTCAGGTGAAAAGAAGCAGCTGGTGACTCCACATGTATGGGAAGGAGGCATGTGGTAGTCTGCAGCCCCCCCCCTGATCGGCAGAGGGGGTGGAGCAGAGACCGGGACTGCTCGGAAGAGTGGGGTAATTGGCCAAGTACAACTGGGGAGAAAAGGGGGGGGGGGTCCAAAAAAGAAAAGTTGTAATGCATTCCATGTAAAGGTGGTGGTGATTCATGGGTTGTTCATCAGTGACGTAGGCTCCAGCATCCCCGCAACCCTGATTGGGATAAGTGGCTCGGATAATGGATGGATGGATGTTGAAAAACATGATTGTTTCTCTTTAGGTTGTCTATATCAGAATATCCTGGGGTTTTGGGTTTGTTTTAACCGAATTCACTTATCTGTTGCACATTGTTTGAGGTTTTGATTTGGGTCATTTAGAGAATGAGGTGTACTGGAAGCCCAAAGCCTTTAGCTTCTAGTACTAATTTAGTCACGCGTTGCACAGGGTCCTCCCATAGATCACACCAGCTCCATTACTAGTTGTTACCTGGCCGGTCTCTGAGGCCTCTGTCAAGCCTTACCTTCATTATGCTGTCCGGGCCTGTGATTTATAAATTACCCTGTCCAAATGGGTCACGGTACACTCCAAGGCCTGGGCGAGTCAACCACATAGCTTAGACCGGATCCAGTTGCGATGTGAAGGAGATGACGGGGGGGGGAAATGGGGCCTATATTGCTGCGTTCTGTTCAACTGGGGAAGTCGGGGTTTTCGATATGTGACTCAGAACAAAACAGGAAACGACCCCTTTTAAATGGGAACTCCGTCTTCAACTTTCCCCAATTGTTTTCGGACATTACAGACCAGGAAGACAGGTCGTGTGCTGTAAAGCGGTTGCTTTTCTCATCCGTTCAAACTCTAAAATCCAACTCAAATCTTAAGAGTTGTGTGTTTTTAAGAGTCGGTTATTTAGTGGGCAGAAGCAAAGCTGTACGTTGTACTTGTTGAAGCTCCTGTTTGTGTTGGGGTGTTGTTGAGGTCTTGGTGACCTGTTGAGTTACGGGTCACAGGAGAGCGTGGATCTATTTTAAAAACCGTTGTGCGTTCTGTTCTCAAAAGGTGCCTCGAGGAAGGACCAGCCCTCGTTTACGCTGAGGCAGGTGAGCTTCCTGTGCGAACGCCTCCTCAAAGACCACGAGGAGAAGATCCGGGAGGAGTATGAACAGATTCTCAACACAAAACTTGCAGGTACAAAACATGCTCGTTCTCCGTTTCTCTAAAAATGACCAGTCCTGTTGGCATTTCCCACAGCTGGGTTTGCCAACTCTTCTTGCGCTCCCACAGTCGATGAAGCATACACCGAGAGCCAAATATCCCCTTCCCTCACCAACCAAGCTGTCTGCACAACATAACCTCCCTGATACTCCCTGCTCAGTTATATCTGGCCTCTTTTGGTCACTTCAGGCTGAATTTGGAGATGCATTTAGATGCCATAATGGTGAATCTGCATGAAGTGGGTTTAATGATGAGACGTGGAATTAACAAAGCGTGTTAAAGATGGTGTAACTTCAGCTGAAGCAAGGCTGTTCAGGATTTCTGTGCACTAGCTGTTGTTTTGAATTACCAGTGTTGCTGTTTCAACCAACCCCCTAACTTGCTCTTCCTCTTTTAGAACAATATGAATCTTTTGTGAAATTTACACAAGACCAGATCATGCGAAGATATGGCGCCCGGCCTGCTAGTTGTAAGTGTTACCAGGAACCACACACATCTTATCATTTTATGTTAGGAAAGTAAATGAGCATCCTTCAGTGGAAGCATAGATTCTGGTTTTATTGTTAAAAACAAGTCCAAAAGCACAGCTGTAGTATGCCATTTTCATCTGTTTTGTTCTCTACCACATCCATTATTTGATCCTTCTGTTTCAGATGTCTCTTGAACTCCCGTCGACGAGGTCCCAGCCTCTCACAAGATGGCCGCCCTTCTGCCCCTTCCTCCATGTAATTTTCAGTTTTATTTCCTTTTTTTCTCAAGCCGTTTGGGTGCCATTTATAGCCACACCACTTATTTTTTTTTTAATCTAAAAGTGATTTCTTTCTCAAACTATTGCTGCTGCCCGAAATCAAGAAGAATTTAAGACGGAAAAAAGAAATGCAAGAAGTCCCGTTTCACCCTCTCTCTCTCATTGATAGGCTCTCTCTCTGGAAATCTTGACTAAAGCAAAGCAGATTTGTGTCAATCCTTTGCCGACGCTGTAAAAAAAACCTGCTTTGCTAATGTGGTGGTTGTGTATAACGTGCCAGCACTGCCCCTTCACAGCAGCTGTATTAAATAGCTTCTCACATTCTCCCACTTTTCTTGTTTTTTCCTCCAGCTCTATACCTGAGAATGTGGATTTTTTTCCCCTGTTTTAAAAAAAATAAAGTTCCGTGATTAAATATCTGTTGTCTTATTTTGATGTACATTTTCTTTCTTACAGTGGGAACTGTGAGCAGTACTGTGATCGTATATTAAGTCAAGTCAATTCTATTTATATAGCCCAATATCACAAATTACAAATTTGCCTCAAATATTACTACCTCTATCGAAATGTTTTGCCGGTTTATTTCTTATATCCGAATACCTGAATAATATCTGAATGACGGGTACTGATGCAAACTGTAAACTCCGCTGTGCCGACCCCTGAGAAACGGGGAACAAGGCGAAAGAAGAAGAGATTTCTGCTATCTGAATGCACTGGGATTCCATTTTTCCAATATCGAAGGGATCCATCCACCTGCAGTGTCTCACTATGTAACATGTCGAAGAAACTTGGCTTCCAAAGTCGCTTTACTCTGAAAGATGTGTGGCTGCTGATAGATGTCAAAACCCCAGAGCACGGGAGGTATTTCCTTATCCATTTCTGTATATCTAGATATATATATGTGTGTGTGTGTGTGTGAGAGAGAGATTTTAAATGGTTGTCTGGTATGGGAATGAAATTTTCAGACGTTGCTTTTGTTGCTTTAAAATTTGAACTCAGGCGCTACCTTGTGGTTGGTCTGCGTCATTGCACGCAATGGTGCCCACTGTAAAGGAACGTCTTAAGTCTGTTTCTCAACCCAGTCCTCAAGGACCCCCTATCCTGCAGGTTTTCATTGTAACCCTGCATGGGTAGTAGCCCTGCTTGTACTTACTCGACCAATCATCTCGCAGCACTTAATTATGCAAGGTGTGCAACGTCTGACAAAATTCCTTGCTGATTGGTCGAATAACTACAAACCGGTACCTATTCAGGGTTGCAAAGAAGATCTGCAGGATAGGGGGTCCTTGGGGACTGGGTTGAGAAACACTGTCTTAAGTAGATGTAATAATGAATAATGTTGACATAGTAATTATACTGAAATAGTATATTTTGTAGTACTGTCCTAGCATGCTGTCCTTGTAGCCTACTAATATAAACTATACTGATGTGATGGCCTCTTGAGTGACACTAACCCGCTCGTGCTTCAGAAACAGCTGATGGGCGGCCAGTCTCTGCCCCGCTGGACTGGCCAGGAGAAAGGACGAGGCTGCGCAAGGTTCGCTGCATTTCCCCCCGCTCCACCTGGGAAAGGGGTGGGGCTTGTGGCGCAGTCGGCGACGTCACCCGGTGACGTCACCGGTCTCAGGTGCGGCGGTGCGCTGGAGAACAGGTAGGTTGTCCCGTCGTTTGAGATCATGGAGTTTGGGATTTGAGAGGCGCTTGGTTTTGGTTTTGCCCCGTGTGCCGGGAGAAGGAGGCGGCGGCGGTTTGTTTAGGCGGAGGAAGGAAGTTTCCCGGCCGGAGGAGCGGCTGGGAAGTCTCTAATTATCCCTGTGTCTAGCCGCGGAGCTGCGGCGGGGGGTCCGCTGCTTCCGGGTCCCCGGGAGGCTGCCGGGAAACGCCGCGTTATGCGCTCGGAAATGTTACTGAAAGGGTGGAGGTTGTAAACTCCAACACAGCCTTCTGGACACGTGTCTATAGGATCCCATACATCGACTTGGTGAGAATACAATAATAACAATATATATATATATATTTTTAAACTGCTCCCTGAAACACCGGCGGGCGTCCGTCTGAAGTGGCTTCGTGGGAACACAAGGTGAGTTTTCAACATTCACCTCAAAACTATCGCGGGATTCTTACATTTGGGTCACTTTTGAAATTTTGGGAAAAATACATTTCTTTAAAATATTTTTTTCCCAGCAGCTGTATTATGCGGTCCGGAACAAATATCTTAACACACTGTAGCCGGTTACTTTCTTGCCCGGTGCGGGATTCGATACGGGTGTACTGCACCACAAGGCGACGTCACTAACCGCTCGGCTAAAGCAGTGGTTCTCACCCTCAATGGGGACCTGGACTCCCTGCGTATTTTTGATCTACCCTGAGGACCCCTCCACCTGATCTTGGGGGAGGGGGGTTGCAATTTGATAGAAACAGTAGAAACTGCATTTTAAATTGCATTATAGCATTTATTCACTCTTTGGGGCAAAAATAAGAGCTTGCAGTTGTAACTTAGATATAGTTAACAAAACAGAATTCTTATGCAGTAACTTTCAGATATATGTAACAACACAGAATATGTATTCAGTAACTTTCAGATATATGTAACAAAACAGAATATGTATTCAGTAACTTTCAGATATATGTAACAAAACAGAATATGTATTCAGTAACTTTCAGATATATGTAACAAAACAGAATATGTATTCAGTAACTTTCAGATATATGTAACAAAACAGAATATGTATTCAGTAACTTTCAGATATATGTAACAAAACAGAATATGTATTCAGTAACTTTCAGATATATGTAACAACACAGAATATGCATTCAGTAACTTTCAGATATATGTAACAACACAGAATATGTATTCAGTAACTTTCAGATATATGTAACTAAACAGAATATGTATGCAGTAACTTTCAGATATATGTAACAAAACAGAATATGTATTCAGTAACTTTCAGATATATGTAACTAAACAGAATATGTATTCAGTAACTTTCAGATATATGTAACTAAACAGAATATGTATTCTAACTTTCAGATGTATGTAACAACAGAATTTTTATTCAGTAACTTTTAACAATGCAAACGGGAGCGAGATCTCTTATTAAAATACAATAAATTACATTTGTGAAACAGATGTAATTAGAGAAAAAAGTCCTGTTACCCTTTATAGTTTAGGTAGATAAAGGTCTCAGTCACATTTGAGTAAAATAATCCTATTTCTATAAATGTCATAGGATCTTTTTTTAAAGATATTTTATTTTCACTGACCCCTTGCAATTACACCACGGACCACTAGGGGTCCGCGGACCCCCGGTTGAGAAACACTGGGCTAAAGGGGCTAACGGGTCTTATTAGTAGTTTACAATATATTTGATCGTCCTTCAAAATAAGTGTGATGTTATGATGCTTTTTCCCCCCCAAAGTTTTAACAGCAAAACGTGATGGTGACGTCACGTGACGTAAGGACGGTTTTCACTGTTTGGAGAAAAAGTTGGCTCCGTCTAACACTTGCTAAGCTAACTCGTTAGCTAGCGTGCGATGTGTGCCGAGTGAAGTTTCTTACTTCTGAGCTGAGATACTCCGATCAGCAAGGTGTGTGCTAATGACTTGTCATAACCACCCTGTCATCCTTCACATTACTGCTCAATTACATTTGTGCGCACGTGAACAAGTCACGCTTCCGCCCTGACCGCTCGCGCGCCTCTGGAACTTCTCGTTCCCATGGCAACCACCTTGTTCCAAAAAAACGTTATTGAGTCTAAAATGCTGGGTGTGACGCGATGACAGACGTATGAGGGACGTATTGAACTATAAAAAATGTGCAAATTGCTCACATATAAACTATATGAGTGTGAAATGTGTCTTTTTAAATCATTATGAGAAGATGCAAATGTAACGAATTTAACCGTTGTCAGCACTTTGTTCTAGACCAGTGTTTCTCAACCCTGTCCTCAAGGACCCCCTATCCTGCAGATTTTCTTTGCAACCCTGAATAGTAGGTGCCTGTTTGTAGTTATTCAACCAATCAGCAAGGAATTTTGTCAGACGTTGCACACCTTGCATAATTAAGTGCTGCGAGATGATTGGTCGAGTAAGTACAAGCAGGGCTACTACCTATGCAGGGTTACAATGGAACATCTGCAGGATAGGGGGTCCTTGAGGGCTGGGTTGGGAAACACTGGTCTACAGCAGTGTTTCTCAACCGGGGGTCCGCGGGGGTCCTAGTGGTCCGTGGTGTAATTGCAAGGGGTCAGTGAAAATAAAATATCTTTAAAAAAAGATCCTATGACATTTATAGAAATAGGATTATTTTACTCAAATGTGACTGAGATCTTTATCTACCTAAACTATAAAGGGTAACAGGACTTTTTTCTCTAATTACATCTGTTTCACGAGCGTAATTTATTGTATTTTAATAAGAGATCTCGCTCCCGTTTGCATTGTTAAAAATTACTGCATAAATATTCTGTTGTTACATCTATCTGAAAGTTACTGAATACATATTCTGTTTTGTTACATCTATCTGAAAGTTACTGAATACATATTCTGTTTTGTTACATATATCTGAAAGTTACTGAATACATATTATGTTTTGTTACATATATCTGAAAGTTACTGAATACATATTATGTTTTGTTACATATATCTGAAAGTTACTGAATACATATTCTGTTTTGTTACATATATCTGAAAGTTACTGAATACATATTCTGTGTTGTTACATATATCTGAAAGTTACTGAATACATATTCTGTTTTGTTACATCTATCTGAAAGTTACTGAATACATATTCTGTTTTGTTACATATATCTGAAAGTTACTGAATACATATTCTGTTTTGTTACATCTATCTGAAAGTTACTGAATACATATTCTGTTTTGTTACATATATCTGAAAGTTACTGAATACATATTCTGTTTTGTTACATATATCTGAAAGTTACTGAATACATATTCTGTTTTGTTACATATATCTGAAAGTTACTGCATAAGAATTCTGTTTTGTTAACTATATCTAAGTTACAACTGAAAGCTCTTATTTTTGCCCCAAAGAGTGAATAAATGCTATAATGCAATTTAAAATGCAGTTTCTACTGTTTCTATCAAATTGCAACCCCCCTCCCCCAAGATCAGGTGGAGGGGTCCTCAGGGTAGATCAAAAATACGCAGGGGGTCCAGGACCCCAAAAAGGTTGAGAACCACTGGTCTAGAGTACAGTGAAATGGTCTGGGCTGGGGACCAGCCCACAACACTGACGTTTTGCCACGTTTGAATTTTCAACAAACTGAACAAGTATTAAAATGTCCTCACTGAGACACCAACCCTGTTATCCATGGCTAACACAACCGGACTCTAACTCATACAATAACCGTTTTCTTCTCGACAGTCTACCTTGGGGAAAGAAAAACTCGCTCACCTGAAGAATGGCCCCATTACCGTAATGCTTGTTATATCCGTGCATTGAGCGTGTTTCAGGTTACCGTCCAGCCGCTGCGCCGAACACGCGGGAGCGAACCCGGCACCGCCTGCATGCGTTTCGTTTCTTTGTTCAGCCAATGGCGTGGTGGGACATAACGTTTCCGTTAAGATGTAAATCCCCCTTTTCATTAGGAAATGGATCAAAAATCAAACTACATTTAAACACATGTCCATCCTTATTTCTACTTAGTAGCCTCATAATAATAGATCCCAGTGGAAGGGCAAGCTTAAACCCAGCAGAGTAATTGCATAGAGGAAAAGAAAGAGTAGGTTTTATTTCTTTTTCACCTTCAATGTTACAAAAGTGGCTTCTTAATCTACAAACCACTTTAAAAAAGTCCTCCACGCCATAAGAACTAAGCATGCACGTTTGAAGAATAACATTGTGATAAATCATCCCCCCCCCCCAAAGTTTCAGAGATGGTGTGATCAACATGTCCGCAAAATATTACGTTGTCCTGATTCAAAACAATTGTATTGTTGCACTTGTACATGTGTGGACTCTCCTCTGGCATTCTAGACGTGATGGAGGACGTTGACATTGAGAGGGAGCCATTTCCTGTGGACAGAGATGGGAAACCCTGGCAGGATAGAGGAGACCAAACGGACGTAAACAGGAAGAGAGGATGTTGTGAGAGGTTCCAGCACTCTGTTTCCAAATGGATGCTTCCAGAAGATTCCCGTAACACCTACCTGGAACGTGCCAACTGCTGCCCACCTCCTGTCTTCATCCTTCTCATCAGCATTGGGGAGGTGAGAACTCTCCAGTCTCTTAATCCGTTGCTAATAGATACATACATACATACATACATACATACATACATACATACATGCAACATAGATTCTTATCTTTCCTTTGGAAATTTGATGCCATATCATGTACATCAAAAAAAGTATTCAACCCCCTCAAAGTGTGTCAGAATTATCTGAATTAAAAATGATAAATTGAGATTTAGACTTTTTGAGACTGCTGGGATGGGCTCCAGCATCCCCGCGACCCCGAGCAGGATAAGCGGTTGGATCGTGGATGGATGGAAATTGAGATTTTGTTCTGTGCAATATTGTATTTCAAAAGCCTGACCCTTCAAATGTACTACTTTAAATTGGTGTTGCTAATTTTTCTCACAAAACATTTTCCAACATAACTGTGAACCGTGGCCAACCCTGAGAGACAACTGGGATGCTTCCGTTAATCCTGACAGAATTCCCGGTCTGCCGCTCACAGCATTTCATCACCATTCATTCAGCAGCCTTTGTTTTTGAATCACAGCCGTGCAACACTTAAAGAATAGGACAGAACTTGGTCAGACTTACCCCCCCCCACACACACACACACACGCACACACACTTTGTAAACCGTACACTCACAATTCATTTTCTATGGACAAAATACAAAATCAGTGTTTTAATGGTTTTGTGTGTACCATGTATATATGGTGTTGTTAATTGCCCGTTACCTTTTCATGGTTGGGATTGGTCGAATGATAATCAGGAATCGGGAACAATTTATTGTCGTCTCATTCATGTACTTGCGTACACAAAAGAGACGAAATGTCGTTTCTCCCGGCCCACGGCAATGCAACACAAATGACAAAAACACACATCCAAAACCTCCCAAAAACACCGCCACCAAATACACACAAAACCAGAGAGAACACAGCCAACAAACAAAACACAACGCCCTCCCCCCCAAAAACCCTCACACACAGTCAACAACACAGTCCTTATAGTAAATTTGCAACACAATTCAAAAATGTCACTGTCCAAGAGAGCGAACGCCGGCCAGGACGACTGTCGGGACTGGCGGTGTGCATGGGCTAGCGGTTAGCTTAGCCTGCCCCGCTTCTGCGTCCTGTCAGGCCGCCCGCCCTCGGTGTTATCTGTTTGGGCACAGCTCCGGTCAGGGCCGTGGTCTTTGGGCCCACAGGACACAGCAGACCGGGCTCCCTCAGCCAATCCAGCGCCAGCTCTCCCAGCCGGACCCCTCCGACACACCTCCCCGCACTCCACACGACGACACACAACGCAGACACTCACAAAAACACTGCACAATCAACGCTAGGCGAGGCCGCCGCCAGACCGCCTCGGTGCTGTCTTGGTGCTGTCTCGGTGCTGTCTTGGTGCTGTCTTGGTGCTGTCTTGGTGCTGTCTTGGTGCTGTCTTGGTGCTGTCTCGGTGCTGTCTCGGTGCTGTCTCGGTGCTGTCTCGGTGCTATCCTGGTGCTGTCTTGGTGCTGTCTTGGTGCTGTCTTGGTGCTGTCTTGGTGCTATCCTGGTGCTATCCTGGTGCTGTCTTGGTGCTGTCTTGGTGCTGTCTCGGTGCTGTCTCGGTGCTGTCTTGGTGCTGTCTTGGTGCTATCCTGGTGCTGTCTTGGTGCTGTCTTGGTGCTGTCTTGGTGCTGTCTCGGTGCTGTCTTGGTGCTGTCTTGGTGCTATCCTGGTGCTGTCTTGGTGCTGTCTTGGTGCTGTCTTGGTGCTATCCTGGTGCTGTCTTGGTGCTGTCTTGGTGCTGTCTTGGTGCTGTCTCGGTGCTGTCTCGGTGCTGTCTCGGTGCTGTCTTGGTGCTATGTTACTGCCGGTCTTCCACCCAATGCCTGCTGGGATAGACTCCAGCAACCTGTTGCCCTGAAATGAAATATGGGGGTATAGATGGTGAATGAATGGATGGGGGTATAGATGGTGGATGAATGGATGGGGATATAGATGGTGGATGAATGTATGGGGGTATAGATGGTGGATGAATGGATGGGGGTATAGATGGTGGATGAATGGATGGGGGTATAGATGGTGGATGAATGGATGGGGGTATAGATGGTGGATGAATGGATGGGGGTGTAGATGAATGGATGGGGGTATAGATGGTGGATGAATGGATGGGGGTATAGATGGTGGATGAATGGATGGGGGTATAGATGGTGGATGAATGGATGGGGGTGTAGATGAATGGATGGGGGTATAGATGGTGGATGAATGGATGGGGATATAGATGGTGGATGAATGGATGGGGGGTATAGATGGTGGATGAATGGATGGGGGGTATAGATGGTGGATGAATGGATGGGGGGTATAGATGGTGGATGAATGGATGGGGGGTATAGATGGTGGATGAATGGATGGGGGTATAGATGGTGGATGAATGGATGAGGGGTAAAGATGGTGGATGAATGGATGGGGGTATAGATGGTGGATGAATGGATGGGGGTATAGATGGTGGATGAATGGATGGGGGGTAAAGATGGTGGATGAATGGATGGGGGTGTAGATGAATGGATGGGGGTATAGATGGTGGATGAATGGATGGGGGGTAAAGATGGTGGATGAATGGATGGGGGTGTAGATGAATGGATGGGGGTATAGATGGTGGATGAATGGATGGGGGTATAGATGGTGGATGAATGGATGGGGGGTATAGATGGTGGATGAATGGATGGGGATATAGATGGTGGATGAATGGATGAGGGTATAGATGGTGGATGAATGGATGGGGGTATAGATGGTGGATGAATGGATGGGGGGTATAGATGGTGGATGAATGGATGGGGGGTATAGATGGTGGATGAATGGATGGGGGTATAGATGGTGGATGAATGGATGGGGGTATAGATGGTGGATGAATGGATGGGGGTATAGATGGTGGATGAATGGATGGGGGGTATAGATGGTGGATGAATGGATGGGGGGTATAGATGGTGGATGAATGGATGGGGATATAGATGGTGGATGAATGGATGAGGGTATAGATGGTGGATGAATGGATGGGGGTATAGATGGTGGATGAATGGATGGGGGGTATAGATGGTGGATGAATGGATGGGGATATAGATGGTGGATGAATGGATGAGGGTATAGATGGCGGATGAATGGATGGGGGTATAGATGGTGGATGAATGGATGGGGGGTATAGATGGTGGATGAATGGATGGGGATATAGATGGTGGATGAATGGATGGGGGGTAAAGATGGTGGATGAATGGATGGGGGTATAGCTGGTGGATGAATGGATGGGGGTATAGATGGTGGATGAATGGATGGGGGTGTAGATGAATGGATGGGGGTATAGCTGGTGGATGAATGGATGAGGGTATAGCTGGTGGATGAATGGATGGGGGTATAGATGGCGGAAGGGGGATATCCTTGGTCCGGATACTGAGTTGTGTTAAATTATTAGTCTTGTTTGACCCCATACTGTTATTGGAGGGTGTCCCCCTCCTCCTCTTTCTACCCAGTTGTACCCAGCCAATCACCCTACTCCTCTGAGCCGTCCCGGTCTCTGCTCCACCCCCTCTGCCGTGCCGGGGAGGGCTGCAGACTACCACATGCCTCCTCCCATACATGTGGAGTCACCAGCCGCTTCTTTTCACCTGACAGTGAGGAGTTTCACCAGGGGGATGTAGCACGTGGGAGAATCACGCTATTCCCCCCAGTTCCCCCTACCCCTGAACAGGCGCCCCGACCGACCAGAGGAGGCGCTAGTGCAGCAACCAGGACACATACCCACATCTGGCTCCCCACCCGCAGACACGGCCAATTTTGTGTGTAGGACCAAGCCGGAGGTAACACGGGGATTCGAACCAGCGATCCCCGTGTTGGTAGGCCACGGAACAGACCGCTATGCTACCCGGGCGCCGCGAGGGCTTAAATGTTTGTTGAGTGTCCATTGAGGGACGTTGCTGTCGGGGTATCGTTGGCGAGTGCTGCCCTGTGCTTGTCAGTACAGGCTGTGTGCACCGTGCACACTCGGGGGACACGGCTGCATGTGGACACACAGCGCCGCCTTCACCGCTAACAGACGCCCTCTGTCGCTGTCCGACCCACTCTGAATACACTCTTGTTTGGACTGATGGCAGCGTCTCATGACCGCATAACGGTTACATTTTTCACACTAACCCACCCCCCCACCCCCCAAAATAACCCCTCATTTATTCAGGGGGGATCATGTGAGTACGCATGCGTTTGGTCGGACCTTTATCGTCCATCATATTCATCCAGCTGCCAGGCGGCCGTCTCGTCAAGTCAAAGACCCACTGTCATTAACTGACCCACTCCACAGAGGCCTTTCTGGGATGTGGGCCCGGCGCAGCAGCACCTTGACTAACTGTTCAAGACGGGGGGGGGGGCATTTTGGCAGTCACGTCCAATATCGGGGTGACATGTGTGGCTCTACAGCTTTCTCGGTTAGCAGCACTTGATCACAGCCTACAGTATTTTCTGGGTTGGTAATTACCCTGGCGGCACGGGGAGCGCGGTCACCTCACAGCGAGACGGTCCTGGGTTCGAGCCCCGGGGTCGTCCAACCTTGGGGGTCGTCCTGTGTGTGGAGTTTGCATGTTCTCCCCGTGTCTGGGTGGGTTTCCTCTGGGGGCTCCGGTTTCCTCCCACAGTCCAAAGACATGGAGGTCAGGTGGAGCACCCGTACCACATTGTCCCTAGGTGTGTGTCTGTGTGTGTGTGTGTGTGTGTGTGTGTGTGTGTGTGTGTGTGTGTGTGTGTGTGTGTGTGTGTGTGTGTGTGTGTGTGTGTGTGTGTGTGTGTGTGTGATGGCCTGGCGGCCTGTCCAGGGTGTCTCCCCGCCTGCCACCCAATGACTGCTGGGATAGGCTCCAGCATCCCCGCCACCCTGAGAGCAGGATAAGCGGTTCGGATGATGGATGGGTGGATGGAGGGTAATTACCCTAATAACCCTGACCCTAACAGCTGCTGCACCTACAGTCTGCAGTTGGAGCAGGATGAGGTTTATCTTAAATAACTTACCTCCCAGGCGTCCGGGTAGCGTGGCAGGCTATTCCATTGCCTACCAACATGGGGTCTCTGGTTCGAATCCCCTTGTTACCTCCGGCTTGGTCGGGCGTCCCTACAGACACAATTGGCCGTGTCTGCGGGTGGGAAGCCGGATGTTGGTATGGGTCCTGGTCGCTGCACTAGCGCCTCCTCTGGTCGGTCGGGGCGCCGGTTTGGGAGGGAGGGGGAACTGGGGGGAACAGCGTGATCCTACCACGTGCTGCGTCCCCCTGGTGAAACTCCTCACTGTCGGGTGAAAAGAAGCGGCTGGCCAACCCCCCCCCCACCCCCCACCCCCATGCATCAGAGGAGGCATGTGGTAGTCTGCAGCCCTCCCCGGATCGGCAGAGGGGGTGGAGCAGAGACCGGGACGGCTTGGAAGAGTGGGGTAATTGGCCAAGTACAACTGGGGAGAAAAAGGGGGGAAATTTAAAAAAAAAAGAAACTGGTATTGATGGAGTTGATCTTAAATACCCTACCTCTCTGAACTTCTTATTCTGTGTCTCCTCTTGACTAGTTGGCAGTGTTCATCTACTATGCGGTGTGGAAGCCTCAGAAGCAGTGGGTCACCCTGGATGAGGGCATCTGGAATAGCCCCCTCACCTACAACCCGGCACGCAGGCAGGAGGCCTGGCGCTTTGTCTCCTACATGTTTGTCCATGCTGGGTAAGGTCAAAGGGTGTCGTGTAACACCTCATAGACAGCTGTGACTATCTGAAGTAGTGGTATTCAGTCGTCTGCCATGCAGGCCCGCGTGTATGCAGGTTGTCTTTCCAACTCCACACAAGCTGATCCCACTGATTAACACGCCTTCAGCCAACCAGATGTGGAGCACCTGCAACACATGGCTCTCCATGGCACATCACATCCCGGCTGGCAAAATTACTGTGGCCCGGACCCGTCCCACACCCGACACTTCATCCGGCCCACATACCGCCTGGAATGATGGCACTTGGGCGGCCCGCTCCTGTTTACCAGATCTGGGCCAGAACCAAGCCATAGCAATGCTGCATATGCCACATATGTGCCAAAGGTGGCCATATTTGTGTTGTGATATTTGGGCCATATTCACCATTTACCACACGGGCCACTTCAGGGTCACATCCAGATCACATGTTGCCCAGAGCACCGTGTCTTTGCTAAAAAAGGCCCACATGTGATCTGGCATGTTTGGGCCATATTTGCTGTTATACATGTGGGCCACTTCAGGCTCACATCCATTTTGTCAGGGCCAGAAGAAGACCAGCAGTGCCGCATCACTGCCTGAAGTGGCCCACATCCGGATGCTGTCTGGGATGGATGAATACCGCTGATCTAAAACACTTTTTAGTTTTAGTTCAAAGTTGTCTTTGTTTTCTTTTTCCGTTCTCTGGCTCGCCTGTCTAGCGTGGAGCACATCCTGGGAAACCTCGTGATGCAGCTACTACTGGGAATCCCTCTGGAACTGGTGCACAAAGGCTTTGAAGTGGGAATGGTTTACCTGGCAGGTGTGCTAGCAGGTGGGAATACTCTCTTGTTCTGTGTGGAGACTAGCAGCTCAAATCTGTTGTTGCAGATTCGATCCAGTCGGACCGTCCAAATTGTTATTTGCAAGTGATCAGGTCGGATTTGTGTGTTCAGGCGTCATTAATCGTGCTGCGTTGCTTGTTGTGGTAAAGAAATGGATGTGCATGTGCACGCTAGCTGGAACCAAGCCAGTTAGTTGCAGTCGTTGAAGAATGAAGATGTGTACTCTAGCTCTTCACGGTGCCATTGCAGTCATGGCACGAGTTTGAAATCGATTTTAAACAACCAGACCGAGACGCATTTCTAGAAATCTGATTTAAATCACATTTCAAAATACCAGTGAACACAGTGGATTACCATGTGTGTGTGTGTGTGTTTGTTGTTTTTTTGTTTTTGCTTTGCAAAGTTGACAAAAGCAATCCAATTCCAATCTGGAAATGCCAAAAATCAGATTTTAGCTGCCAGTGTGAACATAGCCGTGCTCTTGTCTATCTGTGACTCTTTTCTCCCTCGCTGGCTGACAGACTGAATGGTATTTCCATTGAAACAACAACTCCAGAGAGTCCAGCTAATTTTCTAATGGACGTGTAGAGGGCGGCTGAGGGGTTTTTAGCTTGGACTTCTGATATTTGTGCGTCTTGAAGTTGGATTTTCCTGTTTGTGTTAAGCCGAGGCGTTAGCATCTGAAATGGCATTGATGGTAAAGCTGATTATTTGTGTGTGTGTGTGTGTGTGTGTGTGTGTGTGTGTGTGTGTGTGTGTGTGTGTGGGTGTGTGTGTGTGTGTGTGTGTTCGTTCTCTTCAGGCTCCCTCGCCAGCTCCATCTTTGATCCTCTCAGTGTGTTGGTGGGGGCCTCTGGGGGGGTCTACGCCCTGATAGGAGGCTATTTCATGAACGCTGTGGTGGTAAGTTTGCAAACAGTCGGCTTTGGCTGGAAGAGCCTGCTGGGCTACATGCAATTGTTTCTACATGCAAATAATGGAGCGATGGAGGAACTGTAACTAGCTAATTATAACCAAAATAAGGGAAACGAGGCTTGTAAAAATATTTGTGCATTTATTAAATGCAGATGCTGCACGTGAAAGGTGGTAAAGTAGACAGTATCAAAAGAAAACGTATGATAGTGGTGTTCTACTGAACAGTATACACATTGTGTAGTATTTGGTGGCCCAGTGGTTAGCGCTGTCGCCTCACAGCAAGAAGGTCCTGGGTTCGAACCCCGGGGTAGTCCAACCCTTGGGGTCGTCCCGGGTCAGCCTCTGTGTGGAGTTTGCATGTTCTCCCCGTGTCTGCAGTGGGTTTCCTCCGGGGGCTCCGGTTTCCTCCCACCCACCATCAGAAAGACATGCATGTTAGGGTTAGTACTCCTGTCTGTGCCCCTGACCGAGGCAGGGCGACACCAAGTGGAGATGGTCCCCGGGTGCTGCAGGGCGGCTGTCCCCTGCTCCGAGCTACACAGCTAGGGTGGCTTACATGCAGAGACAGAAGTGTCCCACCGGGATTAATAAAAGTAGTTAAAAAGTTACTTGATTCATATTAAGGAACCAAAATACGTAACGTGCCTTTATGAAACCATCAGTGCAAGTACCATCTTTATTTTTGATAGTTGTTTACATCAGTGTTTCTCAACCGGGGGTCCGCGGACCCCTAGTGGTCCGTGGTGTAATTGCAAGGGGTCCGTGAAAATAAAATATCTTTAAAAAAAAGATCCTATGACATTTATAGAAATAGGATTATTTTACTCAAATGTGACTGAGACCTTTATCTACCTAAACTATAGAGGGTAACAGGACTTTTTTCTCTAATTACATCTGTTTCACAAGCGTAATTTATTGTATTTTAATAAGAGATCTCGTTCCCGTTAGCATTGTTAAAAGTTACTGAATACATATTCTGTTTTGTTACATATATCTGAAAGTTACTGAATACATATTCTGTTTTGTTACATATATCTGAAAGTTACTGAATACATATTCTGTGTTGTTACATATATCTGAAAGTTACTGAATACATATTCTGTGTTGTTACATATATCTGAAAGTTACTGAATATATATTCTGTTTTGTTACATATATCTGAAAGTTACTCAATACATATTCTGTGTTGTTACATATATCTGAAAGTTACTGCATAAGAATTCTGTTTTGTTAACTATATCTAAGTTACAACCGAAAGCTCTTATTTTTGCCCCAAAGAGTGAATAAATGCTATAATGCAATTTAAAATGCAGCTTCTACTGTTTCTATCAAATTGCAACCCCCCTCCCCCAAGATCAGGTGGAGGGGTCCTCAGGGTAGATCAAAAATACGCAGGGGGTCCAGGACCCCAAAAAGGTTGAGAACCACTGGTTTACATGATGCTAGAAAAAGGGGCTTTATTGTGTTAGTCCGACTAAAACTGGACTTTTAAAATACATGTAAACGTATTAGTCCGACCTACGTGACGCGGTTGGGCCAGTATTGGCCCCTAACTGGCCTAGGCGTTCTGCGCATGCGCCATAGTTACCGCGGCGGCCTTTCACCCGGAAGTGGAACAGCGCGGTATCCGCAGTATCAACATGGCGAGAGCTGGAGCGAGAACCACGGACTTCTGGACAGACGAGGAGACAAAGTGTACGTTGTGTCCGCTGAAGGAGTTGACTATTCTACAGTAGCTGGACGGAAGGGGGACGCGGAATGGCGAACTGTTTAAGAAAGTGGCGGAACAGTTGGACGAAGCGGGATTTAGAAGAACCCCCGAGCAAATCGGTGTTGGTGGAGGCGCCTGAAACAGGCCTCCCGCTGCAGCTCTGCTAACATTTATTTCCTCTTCCCGCTTCCCCCAGACTGTGTCCGGCCAATCACCCCGCGCTTTCTGAGCCGTCTCGGTCGCTGCGCCACCCCCTCTCTACCCATCCGAGGGGGGGCGCTAGACTAGCGACCAGGACAAACACCCACATCCGACTTCCCGAACCCGCAGACCCGGCCAGTTTTGTCCGTAGGGACGTGCGACCAAGCCGGAGGTAACGCGGGGATTCGACCCGGCGATCCCGTGTTGCTAGGCGACGGAATAGCCCGCTAGTCTGCCCGGACGCCCCACAGCTCCGCTAACGTGTTTGTCGCTTGTTTGGCGTGTGACGGAAGAAGGTCCAAAAATAAAGAAATAACCAGCTGAAAGGGTTATATCGCCACCTAGCGTACCGGGGTGGGACTTACTTCCGTCCATAAATCGATTCTCCCCCGGTTCTTGTATCCTGGGACAACGACAGCAGTCCAATTACACGGCCTGACCGAGCTGTAACCGTGGCTCCACTCAGCTGTGTATGTAGACGCAGTCAGAGCTGCTCCTCCTCCTGCTCCTCCTCCTGCTGCTCCTCCTGCTGCTGCTCTACACTTCTTTGTAGAAGTTGCTATGCCACTGCAGTGGGTTTTATTTTATTTATTCGTTGTGTTTTATTCCGCAGAACTTCCGAGAGATGATTCCTCTGCTTGGAGTGTTTCGCATTGTGGCCATACTGTCTATTGGTAGGTTCTACTGTTGTTCCATCTAATTATGATAATTATGTTAATAGTAATTATGTTATTAACCTTTGTGTGACTGCATCAGCCTCCCTGGTGTTTGTCAAACCAGACTAGGTCAAAACCTGGTATATGGCAGGACCATGTCTGGTGGTCAGTGTTGGGAATGGTGGACAGTTTGTTAGAGGGATAGTCAGTGGTAGTGTCCATCATGTGAATTCCTGGGTATTAAATGTTCATCTGGAATTTTCTGTAGCGGTCCCAGTAATATCTGTTGTAATATCTGTTGTTAAAAGTGTACTGAAGTAGCGTATCACATGACATACTTTCCAGGAATGGAAAACGAACAAAGGGCGAGTCGAGTCGAGGCGGTGCCATGTAGTGGAAAAGGGGCATAAGACTACTTTGTATTGACAGGTGAATTCATAAAGAATGGACTGCGGCCGCTGATAGCACCAGGGATTACATATCATTTCCAACTGCCCAGTATCAAGGTCCGATTCACAAACGATATTGGCACTTACAGCGTAAGTGCCAATAAATTTAGCAGCTGAGTGCAATCATCCATGTGGCAAAGTATAACCGGTGGCTTTGCGACAAGAAGACAGTAGGCAGGTTCAGTGTCATCCTTGATGTCATCAAGTATAGCAAGAATTATTTGACCTGCATCTGCGAATGATTTTGGTCTCGGTTAAATCAAAAAGTGATGTTCTTCTTCGAAATATCCACTCACGAGCCCGCCTGGCATGATGACGTCTTCGCCTGGCTGTAATCACTGCTGCCATGATGACTGGGAGGTCTGGGCGTCACCTACCACCTACTCTCTGAAGACACCGATCATTTCCCATTCTAACTGCATGTGGCTGTTAGTGCTGGTGTTTGTGAATTGGACTTTTTTTTTTGCAATGAAGCTCATTTGCATAGAAAGGGGCCAGTTTTGCACCAAATACATGCATATTACCTAATTTAAATAGCAACAGAGTACTGAGATGCCTTGCTTGGCAGCGCAGTTAGGGGTGCATTTCACCTTGTGGGTGCTTTGAGAATTATTCGGTTTCTTTTTGTCTTCTTTGTGCAGGTTTAGCGACCACAAAAGCTGCGCAATTATTTTTTTTTCCTCCCCAATTGTACTTGGCCAATTACCCCACTCTTCCAAGCCATCCTGGTCTCTGCTCCACCCCCTCTGCCGATCCAAGGAGGGCTGCAGACTACCACATGCCTCCTCCCATACATGTGGAGTCGCCAGCCGCTTCTTTTCACCAGACAGTGAGGAGTTTCACCAGGGGGATGTAGCGCGTGGGAGGATCACGCTATTCCCCCCAGTCCCTCCTCCCCCGAACCAGCACTCCGACGAACCAGAGGAGGCGCTAGTGCGGTGACCAGGACACATACCCACATCCGGCTTCCCACCCACAGACACGGCATATTGTGTCTGTAGGGACGCCTGACCAAGCCGGAGGTAACACAGGGATTCGAACCGGCGATCCCTGTGTTGGTAGGCAACGGAATAGACCGCTATGCTACCCGGACGCCCCCGCACAATCCTTTTGTGAATTCACCAGTGAGTGTTTTGTCAGAGTGATTATTTCAGGTGCTTTAGCTGTGCCTTCTCCCTAATGCCTCTTGGCGCTCGGCCGACCAATCGTGTAACTTCAGTGATGTTGTTGGTCACCTGATCCAGCGGCCCAGTCATGTCAGACATGACCACTCAGTCACTCTAAACATGATCAGTCAGTCAGTCGGTCAGGGACATTCGCATTTGTTGGGCAGGCCTGCTGACCAGTCCAGCCACAAATAACATAAAACTTAATGATGTTTTCTTCTTCTAGTGGGGACAGATGTTGGTTTTGCCATCTACAGAAGATTTATCCACGATGAGGCGGCACTGAGGGTATGAAACCAGTTTTGAATGTCCTTTTTCTGCTGTAGCAAAGTGTAGTTTCTGCAGAACTGAAAAGCACTTGAAGGATCTGTCTCATGAGGACTCTAGCTGACTTTGTCCCTGTGGCTGTCTGTGGTTGACTTGCCTGTAGCTGTAGAGTATTGGTTTTGGCTTGCTGTGTTTTAAGATTATGTTGACACAAGCCTTAACGTCAGTATGACTAAATCCTACAGACAGACACGGAAGTGGGCGCACAAACTCACACAAAAAACACAATGCAGTCACCTATACCCACCGTGATATGTGAACCGAACAGTCGCCATCATGGATTTGATTTCTTAACAATGAACAAAAAACAAAAACAGGGAAGTCCGTCACCTGACTTCCCCTTCAGCTAAGTTTAGTTTTTTCCTGTCCTGTGTGGGTTTGTGATGACGATCCAAGTCTTTATGTTAGTGCTGGCTACTGAACTGGTTCTTCCTGTCTCATGCCTGACCACCACAGTTGAGTAACCATACACCAGACAGCAGTAATGGCAGTTCTGTGGTCAGTATGATTTTGGTGGTTGAGTTAATTCAGTGTAACTGACCTCCACCATCAGCATCTATTTCAGAGGTGAAAAATAATTAATTACACTTTTTCTCATTATAGTACATGAGTAATTTTTTCCCTTGTAACAGTCGTCTTTTTTTTAATCCCCCCCCCCTTTTTTTTTTCTCCCCAATTGTACTTGGCCAATTACCCCACTCTTCCAAGCCGTCCTGGATGCTGCTCCCCCACCCCTGATCCGGGGAGGGCTGCAGACTACCACATGCCTCCTCCGATACATGTGGAGTTGGAGTTGCCAGCCGCTTCTTTTCACCTGTTAGTGAGGAGTTTCACCAGGGGGACGTAGCGTGTGTGAGGATCACGCTATTCCCCCCAGTTCCCCCTCCCCCCCGAACGGGTGCCCCGACCAGCCAGAGGAGGCGCTAGTGCAGTGACCAGGACATATATCCACATCTGGCTTCCCACCCGCAGACACAACCAATTGTGCCTGTATGGACGCCCGACCAAGCCAGAGGTAACACGGGGATTCGAACCGGAGAGTCCCGTGTCGGTAGGCAATGGAATAGACAGCTACGCCACCGGGATGCCCCTCTCATGCAACATAAACGTTTCCTGCCCGTGTATTTACCGGCACACCAGCAATTGTAATAGGCAATAGTGAAGGGTCTCAAATTAAGCTGAATGTGTCATGGCACGATGCAACATTGATGACAATTACAAGTTAATAGGGGCGTCTGGGTAGCGTAGTGGCCTATTCTGTTGCCTACCAACACGGGGATCGCCGATTTGAATCCCTTTGTTACTTCCGGCTTGGTTGGGTGTCCCTACTGACACAATTGGCCGTGTCTGCGGGTGGGGAAGCTGGATGTGGGTATGTGTCCTGGTCGCTGCACTAGCGCCTCCTCTGGTCAGTCGGGGCTCCTGTTCAGGGTGGAGGGGGAACTGGGGGGAATAGTGTGATCTTCCCACGCGCTACGTCCCCCTGGTGAAACTCCTCACTGTCAGGTGAAAAGAAGCAGCTGGTGACTCCACATGTATGGGAGGAGGCATGTGGTAGTCTGCAGTCCTCCCCGGATCAGCAGAGGGTGGAGCAGCGACCGGGACGGCTCGGAAGAGTGGGGTAATTGGCCACGTATAATTGGGGAGAAAAAGGGGGAAAATTAAAAAAAAAGTTAATGTTTTACTCGACAACAGCCACCACTGGGACATTTAAGTTGCTATCTTCAGTACTCTTTCCACCTCTGATCTTTTCAGGTGTCCTTTGTGGCTCACATAGCAGGAGGAGTGGCTGGAATGACCATCGGCTATGTTTTCTTCAGCTCATACAACAAGAAGCTGCTCAAAGACCCGCGCTTCTGGCTCTGTATCGTGGGTTACATTGTCTTTTTGCTCTTTGCTGTGCTCTTCAATATCTTCCTTTCATCAGCACCAGCATAGTGTGTTTAAAGCTGCAGTCCATAACATTTCTCCATCAACAAATCATTATTTTATCCATCTGGACCATGCAGTCAGGCTACACAATACAAATTGGCATCTTAACCATAGATGGAGATACTCTCCGTTATCTTTAAACTGCTGTTGAAATATTTTGGTTGGGTCACACCTGCTGGTCTAGCAGGAAACATGTATGTGTTGGAAACGACTCTGGCAAGAAAAGAGATTGAAACATGATGCCGATGCCCAGATAGCAAAGAATCTTTGGCCCAAATGTGGCCCACATCTGCAGTTATCTTACGGCCCACATTTGACCTTGAGTGACGGCGTTGACTCAGGGTGAGTGTGGCTGCCTCAACTCAGCCACAGGTCATGATATTTGGGCCTCTTCTGGCCCACACAGCATGTGCCTTAACTAAAGTCAAGCCTGGCTCATTAAATTTGGGCCACATGTGGCCCACATAGTATGTTCTGTAACCCAAGTCAAGCCCAGTTCATTACATTTGGGCCATGTCTGGCCCACGCAACACTTGCCGTAACCCAAGTCAGACCCAGTTTATAACATTTGGGCCACGTCTGGCCCACACAACAGTTGCCAGTACCATAACTACGAAAAGTAAGTACCAAAAGTGCCCTAGATTAGGCCCAAATGTGTCTGCTATCTGGGTGTGGTGATGCTTCTGTCAGACAGACGATCAGTATAACTGTAGAACAGTGTGTCGATGTAGTTTAATGACGTTCAGACTGCCCACGTTAGCTTTGGACCAAGAATCACATTTTTACATGGATGCTATTTGTTGGTGAGCTGATGGCAACACGTTGATCGTACTCTGAGAAAACCTGTTCTATTTCTGTCTCCTACATCCAAGTATGCGGTATATTGATTGACTGTCCAACAGAATCACCACATTGTCATCACGTTTTAAATAGATAAAATAATGCAAAATTTTAGGGATTGCAGTTTTGACTGACGAGCAAGGAAAATAATCTGTGGACAACTTGAGTGAAATATACAGCAACAGCTATAGCTGCAGCATGTAATAATTACATCATCGCGTGCTGTTTTGCAATCTAATTTCATCCATCCATTAAATAATATTCTCATTTTAAAGTTGGCGTTTATGTTTCCCTTACCTCTTGCCGTCAGGAGATTTCAATAACGTGCAAATGAGGGATCGCAGGTTTAAGTCTCAAGAAGCACAACCTTTCCCAGACAGCATCCAGATGTGGGCCACTTCAGGCAATGATGCGGCACTCATGGGTCTTCTTCTGGCCCTGACAAAATGGATGTGACCCTGAAGTGGCCACATGTGGCGTTGCTATGGCTTGGTTCTGGCCCAGATCTGGCCAACAGGAGCGGACCGCCCAAGTGCCATCATTCCACGCGGTATGTGGGCCGGATGAAAGTGTCGGGTGTGGGACGGGTCCGGGCCACAGCAATTTTGCTATCTGGGTTTGAAATTACACTCAGGATGATACGTTTCAGAGTAATTTGCTTTTCAGGGATTTTTCAGGGTTCTGGAAATTTATGGACAGTGTCTTTGTTTTGTTTTTGTTTTTTAAAATCTCATCTCTTTCTGCAGCTGAATTAGTAAAAATGGAAGAAGGCCCCCAGTTGTTTATAGGTGAAACTGCAGAAAGTCATACCTCAGCATTTTGGCAGTAATGTTGTTAAAATGTGCCTTTTTAAAGATAACTCAGAGATTTACTTAGATAACTTTGAACTTAAAGCAGATTTTTTTTGTACTTCAGTGTTTAGAGTTTTAATTTTATAGTACAGAATATAATCTCACTCATTTTATCTTTGTTCTGTGTGTAAAGGTATTTAATTTGTTTGCCTTTAGACGTTTTTGTTCACTCATGCAAGTGATGACTTGTACCAAAATAAGGAAATTACTGGTGACTTCCATGTGGTTCACTTCCAAAGTGTTTTTCCTTGATGAGAATGAATAGTGGAGACCATTGTTAGAACCATTGCATGTTACTGAGAAATGTTGTTTGCCAGTTTTTGCTGATTAATCACTAACAATGACCTCCAACAAGTGGCGACTGGTGCTAAAAATTTGGGGGGGGGCAGTTTACCTTGGTGCAGCACACCTGACAGCTGCTTTAATGTCCACACAGTCACAGTTATTAAGAAGGACAATGTAGCCTATAGGTTTTATCAGGGTTGGTAGACGGTGGATGATTGACAGTCGAGATGAGGCGTGGTGGTGGGTGTGAACATGATTGACAGCCACGAGAGTTGTCCAATCACTTCAGATCAAAAACCATTAAAAAAATACCAATTCACTGCCAATAAAAGTGGGAGTGTCTGGGGCAGCACAGAACTGCGCCCCCTGGAAAATCTGAAGAAACCAATCAGACAGCAGCCTCAGGTCACCTGCTCGCCACACGTTTGAGGGCTTACATAAGGTATGGTTTGGCCGGCGCCCCTCTCCCAGCAAGTATATGTATTCAGATAGAAATCAACCAAATATCATTTGAACCAGTATTTAATGCTGCTGACAGGCGCTCTCAGACTGACAACACTTTTATTTCATCATTATTTGCATCATACAAATACATTATATTTAACATGTTTAAGTAGATTTTCAACTCTTGATATTTGAAGGGGGCGGTGCCCCAGCGCCCTGTACTGGCCAGCCTCCAATGTCTGTGAGAATGTACCTTTAACGTATGTGGTGAAAGCCACACGAATCACCAAGATGACACTATATATTCAAGTTGCTCTTTTGCAAACTAATGATAGCATGGATGACGTGGAAGGTTTCCGCAAAGCCAGGTTCTAGCTGAAGGGGGGAAATGGGCAACATCAGGAAATAGGAACACATGTCTAAGATATAAGTATTGTCCTTAAAGTGCCTTTTGTAAGTACTATTGGCTGAGTGCCTTTCTATTTTTTGGTCATGTCCTGTTGACTAATGGTGGATTGAGTTCATTAAGATGTAGAACTGGAGACTCATTTTTTGTTGCAAACATTACTACTTGAACTTAGAAACACAAGGCTTAAATGGTATGACATTTAGCTTCGGCAATAGAATCCATCCTGGTTGTCATTACAGACTGGGTACAATACCTTTGACTCTGTTTACACCTGGTACTAACATGTGTCTTGGGTGATCCGAACACAAGTGGACAGCTCTAAGTACAGGCGTGAATGCACCCAGTGCATCTTGAGATCCGATCGCCCAGGCCACATTCGGAGGTGGGTTGGGATGCATTTGTCCACATCACATTTGAAATGTAAATGCACATGTGTCCCAGGCAGCATTGAAGGACCATCTAGTCGACTGATGTCAGTTACTAGGTGGTCTATATATAGAGCGGGGACGTGAGATCCCAGACAGCATCCGGATGTGGGCCACTTCAGGCAATGATGCGGCACTGATGGCCTTCTTCTGGCCCTGACAAAATGGATGTGAGCCTGAACTGGCCCACATGTCTAATAGCAAATATGCCAAATCAAATGTGGGCCTTTTTTAGCAAAGACGTGGCGCTCTGGGCAACATGTGATCTGGATGTGACCCTGAAGTGGCCCGTGTGGTAAATGGTGAATATGGCCCAAATATCACAACACAAATATGGGCCACCTTTGGCAAATATGTGGCACATGCAGCATTGCTATGGCTTGGTTCTGGCCCAGATCTGGCAAACAGGAGCGGACCGCCCAAGTGCCATCATTCCACGCGGTATGTGGGCCGGATGAAGTGTCGGGTGTGGGACGGGTCCGGGCCACAGCAGTTTTGCTATCTGGGATCCAATCACAAGTGGTCACTCGACACATGTAGAGAGAGGTGTGAGCTGGCGTACTTGTGATCAGGTCATCCAAGACACATGTAAATGCCAGGTATAAACAGCCCCATTATTTCCTTACATATAGGTTCACTCTGTTGCTGAACAAAAGGCAACAGAATGTATTTATTGGTCATTTCAATCATGTTTTATTGTAAGCTAAATTATTTCATGCTGTAGAGCGACAAGCTATTCCTATCATCATCATACAGCGTGATGAATTTTTTAATGTTTGCATTCTGTCATTAGTTTTTTTTTTTTTTTTAATTTGACAGCTAACATTTGTAGCCTGGTGGTTGTTGTGCTTAGATTTTGATGTTGGAAAAGAATTGTGCTACGACTGAATTGTGCTGGGTTTTTTGAGATTAAAGTGAAACTATATCACCAAAGTGCAAAGAAAATCCCCTTTAACACTTTATTGGAATTTCAACTTCTTATAAATTGGGACAGTATTTCTAATAAAAGGTTGAAGTGTGAAAAGTCTTTCAAAAATTAAATGTTTATTCAAAATCCGATAAGGTCAGATGAAAAGGTGACCAGGCAATAGATTCTCTATAAGGAGATATATATATATATATATATATATATATATATATATTTATATTTATATATGGCGGCTTGGTGGCACAGTGGTTAGCGCAGTCGCCTCACAGCAAGAAGGTCCTGGGTTCGAGCCCCGGGGTAGTCCAACCTTGGGGGTCGTCCTCTGTGTGGAGTTTGCATGTTCTCCCCGTGTCTGCGTGGGTTTCCTCCGGGGGCTCCGGTTTCCTCCCACAGTCCAGAGACATGTAGGTCAAGTGGAGCACCCGTACTAAATTGTCCCTAGGTGTGAATGTGTGTGTGGGGAGGGGGTCCTGTGTGATGGCCTGGTGGCCTGTCCAGGGTGTCTCCCCGCCTGTGACCCTGGGAGCAGGATAAGCGGTTCGGATAATGGATGGCTGTGAGACCAGCTATGTTGTATGGTCTGGAGACAGTGGCGCTGATGAAAAGACAGGAGGTGGAGGTGGCAGAGGTGAAGATGATAAGATTTTCATTGGGAGTGATGAAGAAGGACAGGATTAGGAAGGAGTATATTAGAGGGACAGCTCAGGTTGGACGGTTTGGGGACAAAGCAAGAGAGACAAGATTGAGATGGTTTGGACATGTGTGGAGGAGAGATGCTGGGTATACTGGGAGAAGGATGCTGAATATGGAGCTGCCAGGGAAGAGGAGAAGAGGAAGGCCAAAGAGGAGGTTTATGGATGTGGTGAGGGAGGACATGCAGGTGGCTGGTGGGACAGAGGAAGACGCAGAGGACAGGAAGAGATGGAGACAGATGATCCGCTGTGGCGCCCCCTAACGGGAGCAGCTGAAAAAAGAAGTAGTTGCACCTGGTAGGCGCAAGAGTGCAGCATATTGAGAGGGACAATGGCAAGAGGAGAGACAACATAGCAGACAGCCGTTATGTGGGCAAAATACCAGTCCAACTAGTGCCGTTTCACAACCCGTGTTAAAGGTGAGGGACGGGGTGGGGTTGTGGTGAAAAAGATTATGATTGATTGTGCCCCATATTGCAGCCAGCTCTCTCCCAGTGTACTGGAACATTTCATGCTTTCCAGACTCATCACATCAATACATGCCTGGTGCATTTGTGTTTGCTTTGGAAACTCTCAAACAGTAAACGATATGCGAACCCATTTATTCTCATTAGCATGACAGCTGAAAACCTTTCACAGGCTACTTATTTGTCATTTTGCTTGTTGTGATTCGTTGGGAAAAATTGAGGTATAGAGTTGTAGAGACGTGACCTTGTTCGACCACAATTCATGCATTACACTTAACAAGAAGTAACACCAAATCCATTAAAGAGAAAGGCTTGAAAACAGCATAAAATCTAATTTAAATCTAATTCAATTAAAGATTACATTTCATAGACAGTTTATATGGATCATGTACTCACACTTTACTCCAAAAAGCTGAGCCAAATTAGATTCTGTGATTTTTTTTTTATAGTGCAACAAAAAGTAATATAAAGGCGTTGGGACTTTATGAAACAATCGAATGTTAATATGCGTTAAAGGTACAGCTAAACGCTAATACGAAACAAACAAGGAAATAACTTAAGGATTTCCAAATAACGATCAATATGAACCACAGCCACCCGAATGTACTCGTAGCAGGTTTGCTCAGAGCTAGTCCTACTTTTCCTCATCTGATCTACCAGGCCTTATTTGAACAAGAATTGGATTTAAAGTCTAGGGTTTGAGAGGACAAACATCATTTGTTACAGCCTCTCATTACCAGACATCACAAGTCCATGTTCTGCTGAGCATCACAGTCCGGTCTTGCTTACATTTGCCCTACCAGTTTTGGTCTGGATAAGCAGAAACATATCTGTGTACAGGTCACCAAGGTCAGGGGAATTTTGATCGGTTAGGTTCAACTTTTTTTCCCCCCTCAACCACTAATTAGCCCAGTTAGGGGGTTTGGTGTTCATTTCTCCTCCTCCTCCTCATATTCTTATATTTTGAGGTGGCTTTTCTTGCTCTATATAACTAATGAAATGTCAGATCTAGGCTACTCAGTTGATTAGTAGTGTGGGTCATTCATTCATTCATTGATCTTCAGCCGCTTCTCCGGGGTCGGGTCACGGTGGCAGCAAGCTAAGTAGGGCACTCCAGACGTCCCTCTCCCCAGCAACGCCCTCCAGCTCCTCCCGGGGGATCCCAAGGCTTTCCCAGGCCAGACTGGACATGTAGTCCCTCCAGCGAGTTCTGGGTCTACCCCGGGGTCTCCTCCCAGGTGGCCGTGCCCGGTAAACCTCCAAAGGAAGGTGCCCAGGAGGCATCCTGATCAGATGCCTGAACCACCTCAGCTGGCCCCTGTCGATGCGAAGGAGCAGCGGCTCTACTCCGAGCTCCCTCCGGATGTCCGAGCTCCTCACCCTGTCTCTAAGGCTGAGTCCAGACACCCTACAAGTGGCTGAAATGAGTTTCCTCTGTAGTGTGGGTCAACCTATGCAACTTGTACATGACTCCTATTTGACTCTTGAGTTGAAGAAAGCATCGCTTCATCATATGGCCCTGCAGTTCTGCAAAACATACAAAGGCATTATACATTTTACGGTATATGGTGACAGAACTTGCCCAGCAGTTGGCAACTGCAACAAGCCCGATGGATTGATTTCTTCTAAATGTGATGACATTTTGTGTCAAGTGGACGAGACGGCTTGATTACATCCAGAGAGGAGCAACAGAGTATGAAATCGGACATGACTCATTGATCGCCTCCCAATTGTAGAAAACTATTGATCAAACCAGGCCTGGACTGGTGATGGGGACGTTTCAGCCACCCGTGGCTGTTTCCAAGCCTCTCTCTGCTCATCAGCTGCAACGGCTGGGTGTTAATGTAGCTTAAACGAGTCATGTGGCTAAAGAAGTTCACCAAACAGACATGTCATTTCTGACAATGTACCTAGAAACTACAAAGCCACCAGTATAGTTAGGATTAATTGATACACTTTTAAATGGGTCATTGGAGTACATTCAGTGCAATATTTTACAAATCATCGTTACTGATACATAAAAAAGTATGGTAAAGTAAAAATTATATTTTAGTAACAAACAAATAGAGTCAGTTCCATTTTGACTGGCCCATGCCTAAGGTCAAAATGCAAATTATAACCCAATGGGTGAGGCCATGACCTAAATGCTGTGGTGGAACTGTGGGTATTGACGTTCTCTTGTCAGTGTTCTGTTGGCACCCTTCCCATGCTAGCTCAGTTGTCCTCTCTCTGGTTGCGGGAACAGTGGACTGAGGCGGGTCACCGAAGTTCAGGTGATGCTCAGCACAGATGTGGTGGGCGCCAATGATTTTTCAACATTTTGGTGACCGCGTCACGGCCGCATGACCCGAGGAGATTTAAATCACCAGCAGTCTGTTCACGCTGCTGTGAGGTAAATGAAAATGACAACTACATTGACTTCTGTCCTTGTTAATGCAGCTTGCTACCAAAAGGGGATGGCTTCATTTGGGGCAAAACAGGACCGGCGAACAGAGCGGTGAAAGGGAACAAATGGCCAGCCCAGGATCTCAACATCAACTATATCAGGTCATCTCAGCCCAAATTTTGATATCTTCTTTTCTTCATGGAGGCGTATGATCCCTTGAATTAGTGTTCTCAGTGTTGATGTTTAATTTCTTCTGATGTGAGGTATGTCTTGGATGAGTTAATATGTACTAAGTTTGAAGTTTCAATGACTGATTTTAAAACTTGATTCAGTGATTTGTGCTGCTTTGATTCGATGTGAAAGGCCGCTTTTATTCTCTGTCTTGCCTTATTTTTCGACAAAATAAACCAACTAATTTTCAATTCTGTCCCCATTCCATTAATTTTTAGTTTGTGATTATTATTTTTTAAAGAAAGACTGGCTGCCAAATTTTGCTTCAAGTCCAAAATTTGAGTCAGTTTTATCAAATCTCCTTCCATGGTTATTTCATCCATAACTTCTCCACGACTTTCTTCCAGTTATAATGGCCGAGTGAAGATGGGGGACTGGAACTTCCTCGGGGGGATATTGGAGGAGGTGCATATCCACTCGACTATGGTTGGCAAGATCTGGCTTACCATCCTTTTCATTTTCCGCATGCTGGTGCTGGGGGTGGCGGCCGAGGACGTGTGGAACGACGAGCAGGCTGACTTCATATGCAACACTGAACAGCCTGGATGCCGCAATGTGTGCTATGACCTGGCTTTCCCCATCTCCCTAATCCGTTACTGGGTCCTGCAGGTGATCTTTGTGTCCTCTCCCTCACTGGTGTACATGGGTCATGCACTCTACCGGTTGCGGGCACTGGAAAAGGAACGGCAGAAGAAGAAGGCACTGCTGCGTCGGGAGCTTGAGATGGTGGATGTGGACATGGCTGAGGTAAGGAAGAGGATTGAGCGGGAGATGAAGCAGCTGGATCAGGGGAAGCTCAACAAAGCTCCTCTTAGAGGTTCTCTGCTGCGTACCTATGTGGCTCACATTGTCACTCGCTCTGCCGTGGAGGTAGCTTTCATGACGGGCCAGTACCTCCTTTACGGCTTCCATCTCTATCCGCTCTTCAAGTGCGAACGGGAGCCCTGCCCCAATGCGGTGGACTGCTACGTCTCCAGACCGACAGAGAAGAGCGTCTTCATGGTGTTCATGCAATGCATTGCTGCGGTTTCCCTCTTTCTGAACATCTTGGAAATCTTGCACCTGGGCTACAAAAAGGTTAAGAAGGGCATCTTAGACTACTACCCTCCCATGACAGATGACAGAGAGGAACTTGACAACTACTATGCAAACAAGTCTAAAAAGGAATCTGTTGTGCAGGTGGGCATCTGTACAACCCGTAAGGCGACGATTGCCTCTGCGCCCAGTGACTACAACCTCCTGATGGAGAGGTTTCAGGGTTCAAATGTGTACCCAAACCTCAGCAATCCTTCAGCCTATCTACCTTCTCAGGGCAAAACAACCACTCAGCAAGTATTGGATGACCCTATATGTGTGGCTCGTAGCCCCACTGAGCACCCCTGTAACTCCGCCAATACTAATCATGAGGCCGGCTCACCGCCGTGTGACTCTGTGATCTTTCCAAAGCAAGAGGAAACGGAGGACCTTACACGACACAGTCAGGAGAGCAACATCAGTAATGCAGGGAGTCCATCCTCTCCAAAATGCCCAACGGACACAGGTCACACATATGCTTGTCCCACGCTACCAGTAAGTGCAGTAAGGAGGCCATGGAGGGGTCACTGCACCTCCAACTGCTCCACAGTGCTGGAGGGTAAGAGCTCGGACACAGACTCGTATGGAGGCGAGAACGCCAGCTGCGAGTACTCTTCTGTTCGCACTCGATCCAAATCGGACGCCAAACAGAGTCCAGCCTCCACCCCAGAATCACAGGATGAGTCCTGCTCAGGATCGGGGCACAGCCCAAGATCAGCCTCATCTAACCGCAAAACATCTATTGCAAGTACTTCAAGCAGCAGGCGAGCGCCGGACTTGAAAATCTGAACTCTGAAAGTAAATCATTTAGTTTTTATTCCTTAGTTTCACTGTTACTTCAAAGAAACCTGTGTGATAGAGTTGAAAAATCTCTATTCAGTCGATTAACATTCTGAATAGCAGTTCATATAAATGATTAGCAGTACTTGGGACCTCACTCCAGATTATTGGCAGCAGATCAGAAATTTAGATATTTGGTGTTTGATTTTGAACTAGAAAGCAAGTTGCTGGACGCTTTGCTGGCACTCAACGATGCAACCTTTGAGTTCCTCGACATAATGAGAGGAAATTGGACTTTGTATTTTTTATTTTTTTCTAACAATTCTTTGGAAAAAGCAATATTTTCTATTGTGGATGGAGTACATGCAACGGCATACAAAATGCTATGGGGGGAAAAAATCCAACAACAGTAATTAAAACATTTGATGACTCCAGGTTCGTCACCATATTTCTTTAAGATATAATCAGGGATCACATACTCCAGGCCTAAGTGTATAGCAAGACCTCTGCAATGAAAGGGTTTAAGGGGCACAGCGGCGGTGTAGGGGTCGTTAACCCAGACAGCATCCGGATGTGGGCCACTTCAGGCAGTGATGCGGCACTGATGGTCTTCTGGCCCTGACAAAACAGATGTGAGCCTGAAGTGGCCCACATGTATAACAGCAAATATGGCCCAAATATGCCAAATCACATGTGGGCCTTTTCTGGCAAAGATGCGGTGCTCTGGGCAACATGTGATCTGGATGTGACCCTGAAGTGGCCCGTGTGGTAAATGGTGAATATGGCCCAGATATCACAAAACAAATATGGCCACCTTTGGTAAATGTAGCACATGCGGCATTGCTATGGCTTGGTTCTGGCAAACAAGAGCAGACCGCCCAAGTGCCATAATTTTCTTCAATTATTTTCAAACCTAATGAACGCCTAATTCCTCATCTCTACAGCCCATATTTCTGAAGTTCTATACACAGTTTCTCACTCCAAAGAGGAAAAAAAGAGGCAACAACTCAGTGAGCTGGAAATCATATTTATGCATCATGTACAAATGAAATGTAACTAAGAAACATATCAGAAAGCATGACCCAAGAACAGAATATGCAAATTAGAACAAACAAAAAACCAAGAAAATAATATTGCATTCATTCAACATAAGCTTTGCCTTGAAAACTAGTTCAGGAAAGCAAAAGGGCCTATTTAGCTGCAGCTCCATCCTCTGTTGTTGGCTCGTAGTGTTGAAGCTAGGGAAACGGGAGGGGGAAAGGTGAACCAGGTTAGGCATTCGAATGTTTCTTGACTTTGGTAACGTTGAACTCTAAGAACCAATTCCATTTCGCCAAAGGAAGAAATCTTTACCCTTGTCTTGAGGTCTTTGTTTTCGTCCACCAGAAGTGCACACTTCTGCCTCAACTCGGCCAGCTCTTGCCGAAGAGCCAAAGTGTCTGCCGAGTCCTGGTCGGCCGCTCCGAGGTGCTGCTTGAGAAATCTGGAGACGGTCTGATTAAAGAATCTATAAGGCCAAAGTACAGTGACTGTGCATTACTAGATAATTTCCAAGAACGTCTCCCTATCAGCGGCGGTGCGTGGCAAAGCAGACTGAGGAAGCCAGTCAGCTTAGTATGGAGATCATCTCGCCATACGACGGAGATTAAACCTCCATGTCATCACATGATCTAGTTACTTGCTTTCACAAACCAGAATAACTGAGTGCTGTTACAGGGGTAATGTATTTCTATCCCAATCCTCGGGAACCATAGCATTTACAGGGCTTTTGTGGACTACAAAACAATGAAGAAGTGCTAACTTCACAGCCAGAAGCACAGGTTATTCACAAATTAATTATGTGCATACCCCTGTGAGGGCACATCTCCAGCAATATAAGTGCATCAGCAAGAAACAATGCCGTTTGCTATAAAAGATGTACACACAATCACACACTAGATCTATACAGGGTGACACACAATGCTGCCTCTGAGTGTCTTCTCGTCATCTAAAGAATAAACACGTAGCTGGAGGTTTTCAGACACACCCATCCATCCATCCATCCATCCATTATCCGAGCCACTTATCCTGCTCTCAGGGTTGCGGGGATGCTGGAGCCTATCCCAGCAGTCACTGGGCAGCAGGCGGGGAGACACCCTGGACAGGCCGCCAGGCCATCATTACACAGGGCTGACACACACACACACACACACACATTCATACCTAGGGACAGTTTAGTACGGCCGAGTCACCTGACCTACATGTGTTTGGACTGTGGGAGGAAACCGGAGCCCCCGGAGGAAACCCACGCAGACACGGGGAGAACATGCAAACTCCACACACAGAGCATGATCGGGGACGACCCCCGAGGTTGGACGACTCCAAGGCCCGAACCCAGGACCTTCCTGCTGTGAGGTGACCACACTAACCACTGCGCCACCGTGCCGCCCCAGTCGCATATCAATATCACAGTTAATTGGATATAGAATGGGGTTGGCCTACCGTTCTGTGTGATCTTCAGTTGCAGATCAAAAGCAAGCTTAGTAGTATTTTTTTATGAGAAACTCGAGGTTCAACCTGGCCTCCCTTTTTGTTTTGATCAATGAATTCACCATTCCATGTTGAGCTCGGTCAAGTCCGGCCTCAATGTGATTGGCTAAAACTTTTACTTGTTTTCGGGCAAAGTGAGAAGCATCTGTCTGCGGACTGCAGCTTGTAGGGGTGGAACTTGTAGCAGGACTCCCATCCCTTGCCCTAACCCTAACCTCATGGGGGGGGGGGTCTTGTACTGATGTGGGCGTGTCTTGTATGTTACGCTCCTCTCCTGCAGTCCGCAGATGGATACCGTTGGGCAAAGCTGGCCTCCCTTGAGCGATGGTAGCATTTCCCTGACCTCACTGACCACCAGGCAGCGCAGGGGACCTCAACTACACGTTGTGATGCACGCAGAGGGGCCCCGTTTATCTCGCTACACCAGCTAAGAAGAAAAACAAGGGAAATGGGAAAACTCAATTAAGACAGCCATGGGAATTTTGTTTTCTTTATTAGAATATATTTATGGGGAGGCCAGGCTTCCCTTGGCCCCAGAGAAACCGCCTCTGCTCCCTATTTAAATTGTGATCTTTGGCCAGGTTAGAACATTATTAACCTGGCATCTCTTGGCCACCAGCTCAGGTCACCAACCACTGCTCCTGAAGCCTTTTTTCCTGCTCAGTTGGAACATTTTAATGGGGGCAAGGAATTACTTCACATGTTTAGAAGGATACTCCAGCGCGTTGTTTGGCTTCTCCGCCTGTTCATACAATGCTACAAGCACTGAAAAAGAAGACGTCAAGATAAAATGCAAATGAACAAAAACTGAGAAAACTTAAGTGTTTCCAAAGATAAACATCCAATTTTTTGTGTCGCTACGAAGTTTTTGATCATGCAAGATGAAGAGTAGACTTAATATGCCCTACTGCTGGTAAGACTATCCAGAACACCCGCTTTCTCCAGGTATCGCCGAAACTGCTCCCTTTTTGGATCCGAAGCCTTTGGGGACAAATTCAAAGTTACGTAACTACCAAGCAATAATGTCATACAGCACCGCTCCGTGGTTGAGATAATGTTAGAATGCAAATATTAAAACGTTCATCACCTCACAATATGAATAGAATCCAAATCTTATACCATTTACACCATCTAGTGTTTTACAGAATTAGTGTGAACGGTCCTCAAAACACAATGCAATGGGTAAAAAAACATGGTGGCAAAGTTAGTTTATTGACAATAACCAAGACTAGAAAGGTTGAAGGTGGGGTGTCACACGTGGCCTAGCACAATGATTCTCGGTCAGGTCTTCGGACACCACCAACGCTGCTCGCTTTCCATTCTGTCACATAGTTAATGCGTGCAACCGTTACTCCAGGCTCCAAAAAGGGAGGCTTTATACCTGGAACAACAGGTGAAAGTACCAGACTACCTGGCAGAATATGACGCTAAGCGCTGGTGGTACCCGAGTGCTGGATTGATAACCCCCTGGTTCTAGTATTTTACAGGATTAGTCCGGGTCCAAACAAACAAAATAAATGACCTGCGATACACAACGTAATGGGGGGAAAGTGAACAAGGTGGTAAAACAAGATCTGAGGCTGACGTGTCAGAGGCGACCTATATATGTGATGGGCAGAGGGAACCTTCAGTTGCCCTTGCTACTCTAGCGTGTTGTACCCTATTGCCATCTGTAGCTGGAGGAACCCGGAGGTTAGAGGAGAACTGTGGGTTCTGTACGTGACATGTGAGACACACGCATGTGAAGCTGGCGAGTTGAAGTTTGAGCATCCTGGCATATGAGTGGACTTCTAACATGGCGTCAGGAGTGGGACGCAGTGGGGAGATGTATGGAAGCCAGCTGTTGTTCCCGAGAGGCGTACACCCCAGGGGAGGATGTCTGGGAGGAATGGGAGACAGCTGAGAGGGAGCTTCCTTCTCCTGCTGCTGAGCAAGACGCGGGTGTGAATGCAAGCTGTGAAACTGCGCCCTCTACCGACGAGGACAATTCTCCCTCACAAAGCTCAGCACTGACACGTGTGACTCGTCCACAGCCACACAACCTTATCGTAGTAGGTCAGGGAGCCTGGTCCAAAGTCCACCAAGGTTTAGAGACTAGACAGGCTGAAAGAGACGTTGCACAGGTCATGTGGCAGAGTAACCGGTCCACTGAGGTTTACTGGACGTTACTGTGGTTCCGAGGAGCAAATGGGTTCGTGTGGGCACAGTTGGTCCTGTTACGAGACACTGTGCACAGCGCCACATGGCACTGTTCTGAGTTGAGGACCGGCTGCCAAATGTTCCGAGGAGCTGAGCAGACATCTTTAGAGGGGGGCGGTAGTGTGTTGTACCCTACTGCTACCCGTAGCTGGGGGAACCCGGAAGTGAAAGGAAAACCCGTGTTGTCCTGTACGTGACATGTGATGAGACACGAGAGAAGCTCGGCATGTGTTCTCATGTATGACCAGACACAAGGGCGACCTCGGTTTCAGGACCATGCTGCGGGTTCGCATGTTTAAAGCCATTTGCTTTGAATCGAGCGAAGTGCTCCCGACCCCCCCCCCCCCAAGCACACCACAGCGTTCTAGAGGACTCCTACCTCCGAGGCAGCCATTGGTCTCCATTCACTTTAGTACGAGTCCCATTAGAGGGACTGGAGCATTACTCGGGAGGTAATCCGCCACAGCCAGCCTTTAATCGGCGTTATATTTCTGGTCAAACTTTATTTTATTTACTTTTTGTTGTGTTTCTGGATAATGCGAGTTAAAGCGCGGGTTCATCTGTAAAATGTTCCGGGGCTTTCGACTGTGCACAAGTTTCAAATCTGCACGACGACTCGTACTGAAATGAATCGGAACCAACGACTGCCTGCAGGGCGCTGCACAGACCACCCATATGAGCCCACGCCTGTGCGGTCGTTAAACGGCCTAAAGCATGCGAGCCGAGCCGAGCCAAACCAAGCTAAGCTAAGCCAAGCTAAACCAAGCTAAGCTAAGCCAAACCAAACCAAGCCAAGCTAAACCAAGCTAAACCGAACCAAGCCAAGCTAAACTAAGCCAAGCTAAACTAAGCCAAGCCAAAGCAGCCAAACACCCGACAGAGGACTTGGGCTCCTCCGCGTCAGCTGACACGTAACGTGGTGTTTGTCAACACGAGTATTTCATAAGCATCGCCGAAAAGCTGGACAGCCCGTAAACAAGACTTACTTTATGATGCGCCATGACAACAACAATGTCGAGCTTCTTTGTCAAGAGCCGCTTCCAAGACCGCTGAACTCTGCCGGCCGGATTTTACTTTCTTCTTCTTCTTCTTCTTCTTCTCCTTCTTCTTCTTCTTGGTTGGGTTTTATGTGTTTCATCTTCCTCTTAAATTAAATTAAAAAAACCAAAAAAAAAAAAAAAAAAACTTGCTCTCCGCCCCTGCGTCGGTTGCACGTCGCCACCTGCTGGCCAACGCGGGGAGCGTCGTAAATAAACAACGTGATATTTGTTTCCGCGCCTTCTGTAAAACAACGCTAGCTACCGACGCGTCAGATCGACTCAACGTACGTGTCGATTTGCATAAGTGTCGCGCGAGCGCGCGCGCGCGACTCTTTATTCTCCCTATTCAGGTGATTGCAAAACAAGTCGCGAGTACCAAGTCAGGTGACGGCGGAAAAGCCCTCTTGCGAGTGACAGCCTTTCGCGGCGAACCGTCGTCCGACCGCTATCTAGTGTGAGCCAATCAGAAGGAAGGGGGCGGGCTCTAAAGCCGGATTTTTTTTCCTCGCGCAGGAGAGGAAGCCCGTCGGAAACGTGCGGGGGCCACGCTCCGTGTCCACCGCCGCCACTACCGGAGGCTTCCCGGAGCCGTCTCGTCGTCTGATTCCCCGGCACGACGGCACGTTTCTCTCGCCCCGAACGCCGCCAAGCACGGCCGTGTGCACTACCGAGCGGAGGGGGGGGTGGGGAGGATAAAGGGGGTCAACATGTCTATCCAGTACGAGGTGGAGCCGCTGGACAGCTACGGGGTGGCGGACTCGTTCCCCAAAGACTTCGGCTACGGGGAGGAGGAGGAGGAGGAGGCCGACATGGAGGACAGCCCGGCCCCGTCCGACACCAAGCCCCGGATCCTGCTGATGGGCTTGCGACGAAGTGGCAAATCTTCCATCCAAAAGGTAAGCGGCAGCAAAAGCGGCGGCGGGAGCAGGAGGCGCTGGAGGAGGAGGCGACCAGCTGTACTAGCCCGAGCTGACGAAACGCCTTCTTTTGGTTTCATGCGAGCGCCGCCAGCCAACCAACCGGGCGGGGGGGGCGAGGGGGGGGCAGCATTCGCAGTCATCAGACCCGCTGGTTGCACACAATAGAGCAACACGGCTCCACTGTGTTGTAACCCGCTAAACAACTGATCTCTAAACCCCGCCAATCAATGTGGCCCGGCTCACTTGCAGTACCATTGAATCAATCAGTCAGTCAAACTAATCTAGATACCACGTTTTGTTCATTGCAATGCAACGCTCTTCGTATCCAATACTGGCCAGCATAGTCTCCATAATCATATCTCATGGTGCAGACCAGGGGGGGGGGGCAACCTTATCCAGAAAGGGGCCCCCCCGGTGTGGGTGCAGGTTTTTGTTCTAACCAAGCAGCTGCACACCTGTGTCTCCTAATCAGGCTCCTCAGCAAAGCCTCCGCTGGTTGACTAGTGGGATCAGGTGTGTGTAACTGCTTGGTTGGAAGAAAAAGCTGCACCCAGACTTGGCCCTGTCTGGATAAGGTTGCCCACCCCTGGTCCAGATAGAGATTCTCTGTGCATATTGCTGTTTAGACATGTGACTGTCTCCTTTTATCACTTGACTAAAGAGGCCCTCCTATGTCAAGGTGCCAAGACAACTCCTTTAGTACTACCTACGGTCAGTCACGTTACTTGATGGCTCTTTTGCACAACTGTACTTCCTATCTCATTTTGCCACCCAAACAGTGCCCTTTGGCCCAGACCACCATGGTTTGGGACGTTAGGATGTTTTGAAATCCACAAGTATTTAATCCTCTGTTGCCATATCCTATTTTATGTTCCCTGCTCTTGCTCTTACTGTGCATTGTCATGCTGTGGTGCACAACATTTTCCCCTGAAGATCAATAAAGTGTCCGTCTCTCTGTCTGTCTGTCTGCCCCATTATGTTATGTACGCTTTCCCCATAGCTGTCATATGCCATATATTACATGCTTTCATGCCAAACCATGAGTTATGAGTCACTCATGCAAGTCCACCAAGTTTAAACAGGCACTGTAGTTGAATAATTGATGAAATGCTGCAGCTGTGTGTTATGGGGAACATTTTATTATTCATGTTCAGTTAAACTGCACAGTGGAGAGTGTAGTTTCCCCTTTGGATCAAGAAGAGAACAGAGCCACACTGAACATAGCCTGACGTAGAGTTTCTTTTGAATATTACCTAGGTGAACAGAAGGGAAGAATTCTTGCATTTCTTTCTACGGTGTTGAAGTTCTCATTCGCACTCTCGATGTCGTACTTTGCTGGCAATAAATCTTCAGGGCCTGAAGTCCGAGATTAACTTTCTTGTATAAGCCTCAATAGTGGGCTGAGAAACATGTGATTTGGCTCTTTGCTGGTTCAGTGGCCTGTGACCCCAGTTGCTCAAGTGCTGACTTAAAATGGCATCGACATGCTGTGTGGTGCAAGTACTCCAATTCCTTATTACGGTCCAAACTGAAGTCTCTATTTATTTCATTGACTTCATTTTACACAGCAAAATATCCTCGTGGCACACTAGTTTATCATCCACTGGGCTTCTCTCTACGGCTAAAATCATACTGTGTGCTATACTTGCAAAAATTGCAGCTGTAGAATATATATATATATACATATATATATACATATATATGATGGCCTGGCGGCCTGTCCAGGGTGTCTCCCTACCTGCCGCCCAATGATTGCTGGAATAGGCTCCATTATCCCCGCAACCCTGAGAGCAGGATAAGCAGTTAAGCTAATGGATGGATGGATGGAGATATATATATATATATATATATATATATATATAAAGGTTCTTAATATTCCGCTCCTAATTTGTTGAGCACTTTTATCAACACCATTGATGGTTTCTGGGGAAAAAAAACACATTCTCTCTCTCTCTCTCTGTCTATATATATATATAAAACTTTGTTAAAAGAAACACTCGACTGACTGGATTATATATATAATCCAGTCAGTCAAGCAAATTCTTTATGAGACAGTAAAAACCTGTTTCATGCCATAAGCAATCATCAGCTGTCAATAAAGCTACTCGAGGAAAGGACATAAATTGTATGACCTTTCCTCGAGTAGCTTTATTGACATGACATGAAACAGGCTTGTACTGTCTCATAAAGAATTTACTTGACTGACTGGATTATATATATATATATATATATATATATATACACACACACACACGTGCACTGAGACACGCTACTGGTTAAATGTTTTACAGCACCCCCATTTTTACAGTTTTTATAGTAATTTCCACGGTTTAATGTCTCGGTGTACTCTGAAATTAAAGCATATTGCGAATAAACCATTGGCGATAAAAAAGAAACCCACAAAATTGAATCAAAAGTTGTGACTCCTCACAGTAGCCACCTTTTGCAGATGTAACAGCCGAACACACTCGTGGCGTTCTTTCTACAACGGAAACTAAAGCTCTTCCCAACACTGTTGCAGAAGTTGCCACAGATGTGTTTCACTTGTAGGTTGCTTTGCTTTCAACCTTCTATCCAGTTCATCCCAAACCAGCTCGATGGGGTTTAAGTCTGAAGGCTGTGCTGGCCATTCGATGATTTGAAGCCCACCTCCTTGTTCGTTTCTTCTAAGGTAGTTGTGACAAAGCCTGGCGGTATGTTGTGGGTCATTATCTTGCTGTAGGATGAACCTCTGACAACCATGCATCGATCAGACAGAGGGTATTGCATGCTGCTGCAAAATGCTGTGGTAGCTTTTTTGGCCCACAGTGCCAGTCACTCTGTAAGTTGCTGACTTTGGATCCAGTAAAAGAGCTCCAGAATCATGCTTCCTCCTCCAAGTTTGACAGTTGGTGTCATGCACTGAGGAACCAGCCTACTTGACGACATCCAAAAACATTTTAGATTTTGATTCATCAGTCCATAAGACCTTCTTCCAGTCTTCAGTAGCCCACTTGTGGCCCTTCATGGCCCTGGCAAGCCTCTACTACTACTTTTGGCTGCTCCTGTTAGGGGGCGCCACAGCGGATCATCCGTCTTCATCTCTTTCTTTCCTCTGCGTCTTCCTCTGTCACACCAGCCACCTGCATGTCCTCCCTCACCACATCCATAAACCTCTTTGGCCTTCCTCTTCTCCTCTTCCCTGGCAGCTCCATATTCAGCATCCTTCTCCCAATATACCCAGTATCTCTCCTCCACACATGTCCAAACCATCTCAGTCTTGCCTCTCTTACTTTGACTCCAAACTGTCCAACCTGAGCTGTCCCTGTAATATACTCGTTGCTAATCCTGTCCTTCTTCGTCACTCCCAGTGAAAATCTTATCGTCTTCAGCTCTGCCACCTCCAACTCCTCCTCCTGTCTTTTCTTCAGTGTCACTGTCTCCAAACCATACATGGCCCGGGCAAGCCTGTTTTTTCTCATTTTGTCATTTTAGCAATGGCTTTTTTACTGCCACTCCAACTTTCAAACCTACAGCGCGACGTCTCCTCTTCACCGTTTGAAACTGGGACTTGCTTACTCCAACCAGTGTTACACTGTGCCTGAAGCTGTTCCGTGAGCCACCTATCATACAAACTCAGAAACTTGACCTCTGATTCTGTTGTGGCTTTGGTCTGACAGACGTCGTCCTGTCAGTTTCTTTCAGTGTTCAAGTGCCTTTTTGATGGTGTAGGAAACTGTACTAACTGACACCTTGGCTTTCCTTGCAGTTTCTGTAAAGGAAAGACCTACACCTCTAAGGCTAAAAATGGTCTGTCTGTCTGTCTTCCTTTGTTAATTGCCCTTTTCTCGTCATTATGATGGCAATCTACAACTTCCTGCAGTGCAATATTGTCCAAACAATGCTTCAGAGGGTATAGTGACGGTCTGTTCCAACACTGCTTTATACAGGCGGAGGGAGGGTTTGTAAGTACTCCGCCAAAGCTGGGACACCCGTAGGAACTGTTTGCATTAGCGTTCAAGGTTTAATTTACTTCCATTGCTGCAGAACAGCTCTAAGTTATTAACCCGTTGCTTGTTCCCTGAAAAAGGCCTTTTTATAGCTGAAATTTACATTGTTTTTTGTAACCTCAACCTTTTTTTTCTCCAATCCCTGGCAGTTTTATCACTTGCCTTTTGTGCAACTGTACAAGTTCGGATTATTCACTGGCCTTGAACTGCTTACATTTCAGTAAAAACGGGGAAAATGGTGCTGTTGTACAACTTTTGACGTGTGTGTGTGTGTGTGTGTGTGTGTGTGTGTGTGTGTGTGTGTGTGTGTGTATATATATATATATATATATGCTATTCTAACTTATAATTCTCACACAAGGCTGGCTGTGCACCACTTGTGACTAAGACAACATCCTGATTGTGATTTCAGGTGGTTTTCCATAAAATGTCCCCCAACGAGACCCTGTTCCTGGAGAGCACCAACAAGATTTACAAAGACGACATCTCCAGCAGCTCTTTTGTCAACTTCCAGATATGGGACTTCCCGGGCCAAGTGGACTTCTTCGACCCAACGTTTGACTACGAGATGATCTTCAGGGGAACCGGGGCCTTGATATTTGTCATTGATGCTCAGGTGAAGAAAGGAGCTAGTTAATTTTCTCTTTCTGAGTTTGGCCCCTGGAGGCACACAAATTGGCAGGAATAAGCAGGTTGTGCGTTCAGTACACAGGTGTAGATTCTGATCCGTCTCAGCTAGAGATCAGCTTTTCAGTATCTGTCTGGTTCCACCGTCAAATGTGCGTTGGTAAAAACTGCTGAGGTTTTATTTCTGAGAGGGCGAGTTCATGTGTGAAAGGCACGACCGCTCGCTCAGCTTGCAGAAGCGCTCAGCTCGTCAGTGTTGCAGATTTTGCACCTAGACTAGATTTATCCTCTCGTCACATGATCAGATAGAGACTTGACGCTGGACAACAACGTTACCCAGCAATCATCACTGCATATCTGTAAATGACAAAAATACCAAAGAAAATATTAAATTATTGATTTAATTGAATAGTTTATATATATATATATATATATATATATATATATATGCACCTGCTGTTTGCTGAGAATAGGTTGGATAGAAAAACGTACAAATGAAAGTGTGCTACAGCAACTTGGAACAAATATGAACCTTCTGTCGCCCATTCAGAGATGAAATCTAGACTATTTCGGCCGTGCTGTGCGTCATAAGACCTGCAGTATTATGAAAAATGTGCCGCAAGGCGAAGTCGAAGGCAACGAGGCAGACCAGCAGTCTCGTACATGGACAACCCCTCAAACGGGATGAAAACGGGTAAAACGGAAGCCGTCAGCGCGTGTGAGGAGAGAGCGCGATGGCGGTTTTTCGGCGGCCAACATCACAGCTGATGATGCCGACCGACCGACCGACCACCCGACACAGCAGATGGCACCGTTTTCTTTGATTTAACCCGAGTTCCTCCTCGAACATGGGCGTATTTCCGAGGTGGGAATCTGAATCACTCGCGAGGGCCCCGTTCTCCGCCCAACACGTTGTTGGAGGGCCCGCTCTCTCCGCGGGCCCCCCACTCCCCCACCCCCATGGGCCCCAGTGCAACCATACTGACTACACTGTCTGTATTTATGCCATTGGCTGACCTGATTGAAACATGTATTAGTCATTTGGGACGCACAACAGAGGAAGTTTGTTTCAGTGGTTGGTCACACATTAGATAAGGAGGCCCTGACACTGTTTAGTTTATTTGGGAGGTGGAGGAGTAATAGTGGTCCTCATGGTTTCAGATCACAATGGAAATGCCTTAAAAATGCCTTTAAAAAAAGGCGTATGCCTAGTATCAACACCCAACTTGCAAAATGTAGGTGCTTGAATTTGCTCGTGCTGGCCGTTGCAGTTTAGGAGGGTAGGTCGCCGTGGTACTAGCTGCTGTTAATAGTTTGCAGTTTTTATGTTAAAGGTTGAACTGCATTTGAAATCTTCACAGTATTTATTATTTTACAAGATTCTACTCAGCGCACACAGGCTGGCCTCAGGTATTGGAGATATGATGAGAAATGGATTTGTGGGCTTGTGAATACATGCAGGCTTGTAAGATGTTAAAATGAGCTGCTGTAGCATAGAAAGTTGAAGCAATGTTGTCCTTCACCCAGTAAAGTGTTGTTGTGTGTGTGTCTTGTGCTCTCAGGATGATTATGTTGAAGCCTTGGGCAGGCTCCACCTCACTGTGTCACGGGCCTACAGGGTCAACCCAGACATCAACTTTGAGGTGTTCATCCACAAAGTGGACGGCCTCTCAGATGACCACAAGATTGAGACCCAGAGAGACATCCACCAGAGAGCCAATGATGACCTGGCAGATGCTAGCTTAGAGAAGCTACATCTTAGGTACACACACACACACACACACACACACACACACACACACTTTTTTTTGGATCCCCCCCCCTTCTCCCCAATGGTATCCAGCCAATTACCCCGCTCTTCCGAGCCGTCCCGGTCTCTGCTCCACCCCCTCTGCCGATCCGGGGAGGGCTGCAGACTACCACATGCCTCCTCCGATACATGTGGAGTCACCAGCTGCTTCTTTTCACCTGACAGTGAGGAGTTTCACCAGTGGGACGTAGCACATGGGAGGATCACGCTATTCCCCCCAGTTCCCCCTTCCCCCTGAACAGGCGCCCTGACCGACCAGAGGAGGCGCTAGTGCAGCAACCAGGACACATACCCACATCTGGCTTCCCACCCACAGACACAACCAATTGTCTGTAGGGACGCCTGACCAAGCTGGAGGTAACACGGGGATTCGAACCACACACACACACACACACACACACACACACACAGTACATCCACATTAGTACAAGAATAAACAATCTATTGGCAGGACATTCCTGGACTTCCTTGCTATTTTTGCTAATGCACTGCCTATGTACAGATGGCATTGTTCTCACTAGATATGGTGTCTGACACACACACACACACACACACACTCACACACACACTCCTGTCAGGCTGCTGCATGTTTATCTCTGCATGTTTAGACTTCTTTCTCAGTCAGTTACCACTCAGGGCCTGTGTGGATTATGCAGGAGGCCGCAGGTCTTTCTCTTCTGTGGCAGTGACTGTGTGGCAGACTCTAGAAACTGTCTGCACATGCAGAAATGCTGTGATTACAGCAATGTACACGATGCAAAATGGGCCACAATCGATAAAAATTACCAGCATCTGCTGGATGGCCCGTTAGTGTCAGTTTTAAGATGATTATCCATTGAAATTATATAAGATAACTTTAGTACGAATTGTATAAGATGGGGTGAATACGCAGCAGTACATGTACCTCTAGCCGTCAGCCAAACGTGAGCAGACTTTTTTTATTTTGAAACCTTTTCAATAAGCCAACGCTTAAAGAAACGTTAGACTTCTTTCTTTCTTTTTTTTACTTCCTCTAAATTTGTAAGTTTAGACATTCTGTGGTTATTGCTCACACTTTTCATAACAAGTGGGGATTGCAAACTGATATAAGAAGGGTGACCTTCTCTTCCCCACTGTTGAAAGGTGACATGGCGCCGTCGTCCCGGTTGAATGGTTTCTGGAGCTGGAAGTACTTTTGCTCCACATGCAGCTGAAAAGCATGTGGGTTGCGTTCCAGGGTGATCTTGAATAAAGCAAGGCCTCTGTTTCGTTCTACCCCGTGCTTGTAAGCACAGTCTTAACTGGCTTAAATGGCAAAGGCCGAGGGGTTGTCATCTGCATACTTGCAGCGTTACTGTGAGATTCCTCTCTGACCTGCTAATGAAGATGCAGTATGGCCGGTCTGTACCTCTGCCACCAGGGCTGTTATGATGAGGGCTGCAATAGCCTGTAAGCGGAGAGACTTTTATTAATTCTCATGTACACCCGTCATTGTGTTCATGTGCTCCTCATCACACCCTTGAGGGAAAAAAAGAAGCTGTTTTATAATGTGTCTGTCCGGACCGAGGCTGGAGCTCCCCTAACGGCAGTATTATCATTTCTAATAGCCCCTGTAAAGAATGTGGACATGTGGAGTTTCCAGCCCATTGTAAAAAGGCCTCGTTGGGTTAGCACGGTCCACTGTTTGAACGAGTTGTTGGCTGGCTGTGTAAAGATCTATGCGGATGGCTCTTCTGTAGGGGGAAACTGCTGGCGACATGTTAGGGGGGGCAACTGGATCAATCCCAGGTTTAGTTGATCCGTCAAATGTTTGTTCCTCTGTGACGCTCTCCTCTGTACTGTACAGTAAAGTTGTTTCTGCTAAGAATGCTCAGGTAATTTAATTTGGCCCACACCACTGGCTCCCCTTAAGCTCGGTCTGTGGTTTTACATTTGTCTGAGCAACCAAAGCCATTACTAATCTGACACTGCCTTCTGGAGGACCCCCACAATCCAGCTACTGCTGGCCCTGTAAAGTCTTGATGCTTTTTGTGTTCATTCAAATGCAAGGTATGAAGGACTGACACGTGTAACCAAGCTTCCAGTGTCAGGTGATCAAAAAAAACTTAGCTTCCTCTTTTCTGTCTTGATCATTGGTCCCATTCAGCTTTTACTTAACGAGTATCTATGACCACTCCATCTTCGAGGCCTTCAGCAAAGTGGTCCAGAAGCTCATCCCTCAGCTCCCGACCCTGGAGAACCTTCTAAACATCTTCATTTCTGTAAGTATGGGATGCCCTTGGACCCATGTAGTTAGTGCAAGGAGGGTCTTTACTTGTCACACAAGTTGATGTGAGTCATTGTCAGCCCCAGATGAGTTCCTTACTTGCTTCCTTTGTCGTCAGCTGTTATGTAACAGTCCCCATTAAGTGTTTGATTTCTTCTTCAAGCATTTATTTTCTGTGGTTTGCCAGTATTATAGTTGAAACTGCACAGGGGTTCGAACATGCACATTTTAATAATGTATTTCTGATATTGCTACTGTTACCAGACCTGAAACCTCACTGGGAAAGAGGTTTTTTTTTTTCCTATTTATGATTACAGATGTTGGAGTTGCCAGCAGTCCTAGCTCACACAATTCTTTGTGTTCGTTTTAACCTGTCTGGAGTGCCACACGGCTGGGGTTTACTGTAGCAGAACAGCTCAACTTCTCTGCCACGGTTTTACTTGCAAAAAAGTACACTTAAAGGATCTGTTCACTTTTCTTTTGGAACCCAGACCACATTGAAATGTTGTCAGGCGCCGTTTAGAGTCGCACAGGCCGAAACCTCTCTAATTGCTTCGGTAATGAGAAACTTACATACTTGTTGAATTGTGACATTGCGCTTTTGCTGCTGATCCACTATATGATACCGGCTCAGCTTGACTCGACTCGCAGAGTGTCGTTTTCCATCACCGTAACAGAACCCCCTCAGTGTAGCTGGGCTGCATTGATTTTGGTACCCGCTCCAGTTTTTTTGGAACCTCGACAAAGGTGGTACCAGAAAAGTGGTAACAGTCACCAAAATGCCGGTACTTTCCAGTAATGGACAACGAAAAAGTCGAGTTGAGTTGAGCCGGTACCATGTAGTGGAAAAGGGGCAATAGACGGGTCCAATGGTTGAAACCTTCAAATATGAAAAATAAAAAATATCAAATAAAAAATGCAAAAAATTAGATCTTTTTAAAAAAATTGGAAGCTCACATTATAGTCACACATGTCTTAATTTATATTGTGTTTATTTGTTATTCGTTTAAAATGTTTTGCATAGAGGGAAATTTCCAGTTTGATGCCCTATATCCCAACCATCTGTACACTTCCACTCTTAGTTAGCGTTAGCATTAGCTGCAGCGGCGTACTTCCAGTGATTGGCACAGGTAATCACAAAAGATACATTGCTACAGTATATTTCCAGAAGTACGAAATGAAGTAATTTAAACTTAATAGAAAGCATGCTCTGCAACTGTTGATCAACGACACATAATAAGGGGTCTGAATGTACTTGGAGCTTCTTGGTTTCAGAAAGGTGATGGGTTTTGTTAGGTTCATATAAAGCGAATCTCATTTTAAATTGACTGTTACATTCTTTCCTCAATTTATTTATTTATTCATTAAATCCCCCCCCCCCCCCTTTGGCACACAGTGCCGTTGGTAATGGTATCCCAATCCCTCTGGTTCTCTAATGCCCCTTTTCCACTATATGGTACCGGCTCAACTCAGCTCGCCCTTTTCGTTTTCCATTACGGGAAAGTGCCGGCATTTTGGTAACCGTTACCACTTTCCTGGTACCACCTTTGTCGAGGTTCCAAAAAAACTGGAGTGGGTACCAAAATCAATGCAGACCAGCTACACTGTGGGGTTCTGTTGCAGTGATGGAAAACGACACTCTGCGAGTCAAGCTGAGCCGCTACCATGTGGTGGAAAAGGGAAATAAGAGGCTTAAAACAAACTGTAAAATATATATATGAAGAATGTGTATTTTTTCTGTCTGACTCCTTTTCGTTGTTTTACTCCCTTTTTTTCTGAAATTCTTCCCTTCCATCCTCGCTGCACTTTATCTCTTCCATATCCTCTCCCCCCCCCCCCCCCCTCTTCATCCTACTCCATTTAACTTGCAACAGAACTCGGGGATAGAGAAGGCATTTCTGTTTGATGTAGTCAGCAAGATCTACATCGCCACAGACAGCTCGCCCGTGGACATGCAGTCCTATGAGCTGTGCTGCGACATGATTGACGTGGTCATTGATGTCTCCTGCATCTACGGGTAAGTCTGTTCTTGCAGCCCTCGACATTTTTTTCCCCCCTTTTTCTCCGCAATTGTACCTGGCCATCATCCCGCTTTCTGAGCCATCCCGGTCGCTGCTCCACCCCTCTGCTGATCCGGGGAGGGCTGCAGACTACCACATGCCTCCTCCGATACACGTGGAGTCACCAGCCGCTTCTTTTCACCTGACAGTGAGGAGTTTCCCCAGGGGGGCGTACATAGCGTGTGGGAGGATCATGCTGTTCCGCCTCCCCCTCGGACAGGCGCCCCGACCAACCAGAGGAGGCACTAGTGCAGCGACCAGGACACATACCCACATCCGGCTTCCCACCCGCAGACACGGCCAATTGTGTCTGTAGGGACGCCCGACCAGACCAGAGGGATTTGAACCGGTGATTGCCCTCAGCCGTCTACATTTTTGACATTCAGTTTCCATATGGAGGTTGGTGTGTCTCTGATGGTTGGTGAGCGACACCAATCTGGAAGTGTGTTCAGCTTTTTCAAAAACCTTAAGTACAACCAAAGAACGTTGAATCAGTTCATTTGGATTGTTGAGCATGCAGACTTAAGTTCAACCTTTATATTTAGTGTTGCTCTTTGCATATGTACCTCCAGAAATATCACTTCCACAAACATGTCTTCAAAAATAATGTTTTTTGTTTGCCAGCCAGGTTTATGCTGAGTGACGCTTGTGTTTTCTGTTGTCTCCATGACTCCAACGTTGCAGTTTTACTGGTTTATTAACATGCACCCAACATGAACGGTCACTCCGTAACATGAAGAATTGGAAAAGTATGCACAGGCTACACGATAAAAGTATGCACAGGCTACACGATAAAAGTATGCACAGGGTACACGATAAAAGTATGCACAGGCTACCTGATAAAAGTATGCACAGGCTACACGATAAAAGTATGCACAGGCTACACGATAAAAGTATGCACAGGCTACATGATAAAAGTATGCACAGGCTACGCGATAAAAGTATGCACAGGCTACGCGATAAAAGTATGCACAGGCTACGCGATAAAAGTATGCACAGGCTACACGATAAAAGTATGCACAGGCTACACGATAAAAGTATGCACTGGCTACACGATAAAAGTATGCACTGGCTACACGATAAAAGTATGCACTGGCTACACGATAAAAGTATGCACAGGCTACACGATAAAAGTATGCACAGGCTACACGATAAAAGTATGCATAGGCTACACGATAAAAGTATGCACTGGCTACACGATAAAAGTATGCACTGGCTACACGATAAAAGTATGCACAGGCTACACGATAAAAGTATGCACAGGCTACACGATAAAAGTATGCGCAGGCTACACGATAAAAGTATGCGCAGGCTACACGATAAAAGTATGCACTGGCTACACGATAAAAGTATGCACAGGGTACACGATAAAAGTATGCACAGGCTACACGATAAAAGTATGCACAGGCTACACGATAAAAGTATGCATAGGCTACACGATAAAAGTATGCACTGGCTACACGATAAAAGTATGCACTGGCTACACGATAAAAGTATGCACTGGCTACACGATAAAAGTATGCACTGGCTACACGATAAAAGTATGCACTGGCTACACGATAAAAGTATGCACTGGCTACACGATAAAAGTATGCACTGGCTACACGATAAAAGTATGCGCAGGCTACACGATAAAAGTATGCGCAGGCTACACGATAAAAGTATGCGCAGGCTACACGATAAAAGTATGCACAGGCTACACGATAAAAGTATGCACAGGCTACACGATAAAAGTATGCACAGGCTACCTGATAAAAGTATGCACAGGCTACACGATAAAAGTATGCACAGGCTACACGATAAAAGTATGCACAGGCTACACGATAAAAGTATGCACAGGCTATACGATAAAAGTATGCACAGGCTACACGATAAAAGTATGCACAGGCTACACGATAAAAGTATGCACAGGCTACACGATAAAAGTATGCACAGGCTACACGATAAAAGTATGCACAGGCTACACGATAAAAGTATGCACAGGCTACACGATAAAATGCATGTAAATTGTGTTGTAGTCTGGTTAAGTGTTTGAGTAAAGCTTGACGCGTTCACGGTCTGGGTGATAAGGTTGCTCTGGGAGATGAACACAAGCGCTCTGTAAACCAGGACAGGTCCAGGGAAAGACCTGACAACAGGTCCTATCAGGGGCTTTATCGTCATTGGCCCCGGTAATGATAGTTGCCTGGTTTCCCTTCCGGGATTCTTGCTCTCTTCTGTATTACTGTGGTACTGTGAGTACATACATGGTTTCAGGGTTTTTAGCCAGGCAAGTAATATCTTCATATCATGTACTGTGTACATAAATGTCATCGTAATGGAAATTCAGTTTCTTAGTACGCAAAATATGTGATGGCTGATTTTTTTTTTTTTCTTCAGTGTAACAGTAGTAATAGTAATAGCAGTAGTAGTAGTAGTAATATGTCACTGGTGAGAAGGAGTTAAGCAACTGAGTGAACCAAATTTACATTTAAATGAAAATCGGGAAATGGAAAGATGCATCTATCATTAGGGCTGTCACAATTATCACATAATCAGTCACCTCATCGCCATTATTTGACCTGACTGTGATAATTTTGCATAATCATCAGAATCGTTTCCATTCATTTGTATAAAAACAGCTGGATGAAACTAACAGAAATGTCATATTTCCATCAGTATTTCCACATCGTTTTCCACCATTTGTTTGACTGGCGTCCTTTTAATGACATCATCTTGTTGCGCACCTGGCACACGAGTGGTGAATTAGCACCAATAAATTGTTGATCTTGAGACGCTTATTCTATAATATTCTATAATATTCGACGACTGCATTTGGACAAGCATCTGTTGACATTAACAACATGGACGTAATTGCAAAGCCAAACACCACAGCACCGCTGTGGGCACATGTTGGTTTTAAGCCAAATGAGAAAGGGGAGCCTGATAACTTGGAGGAGGCCATTTGTTGGATTTGCAGCAAAAAGGTGGGGCTCAAAAGGGCTAATACCACAAATTTAAAAAACCATCTACGGATCCACCACCCCCTGGATCAGCAGAGGGGGTGGAGCAGCGACCAGGACGGCTTGGATGAGTGGGGTAATTGGCCAAGTACAATTGGAGCGAAAAAGGGGAACCCTCCCCAAAAAAGCTACTGATTTGACTCTGCAACACAACAAGATAAGTGATCAGAGTGAATCCACTGTGCTTAAGAAACAGGTTTATCAAATTAGATGTTTTGGTTTTTTTAAGTCTGGTCCGAGATCTTCAGGTTGGGTGTTTTAAAGGGAAGAAAAGAAACTTGAATGTTTGAAGATGATGTTGCATGTCATCTTTTATGTGTTTGTTCTTAGTCTGAAAGAGGACGGCAGCGGGAGTGCCTACGATAAGGAGTCCATGGCCATCATCAAGCTCAACAACACCACTGTGCTCTACCTGAAAGAGGTCACCAAGTTCCTGGCCCTCGTCTGCATCCTCCGAGAAGAAAGCTTCGAGCGTAAAGGTGAGCTGCTCTGGAGCCTCCTCTTTTGGAGAGTGCTGCTTCAGATTGGGTCTATACTGGTAGCTCACACGTGTCACGAGAAGACAGTGGTGGCTGGTGCTAACAAATTTTTTTGGGGGGGGGGGGCACAATTTACCTTGGCACAGCACACCTGACAGCTGCTTTAATGTCCACACAGTCACAGAGTTATTAAGAAGGACAATGTAGCCTATAGGTTTTATCAGGGGTAGGAAGAGTGTCGACTTGCCAGAGGCGCTCAACATTCCTGAAGAACTCGGTGGCGGGGGAGACGGGGGAGATGCAGAGGCACTGTGAAGAAGACGTACTCTGTGCGAGGCTCGTAGGACTCTGGAGTGACCAACCTAGTCGGGTGCAGATGCTGGCAAGACCACCTGGCGGGCCTGCACGTACAGGCTGTACTGGGATCAGGAGGTGTGGCATATCTGAACCAGTCGGAAGCAGCGGCTGGGCGTGGTCGACTGGCGGTAAGGGCAGGCCACGGAGGTGCTTGTAGCGTTTCTGTAGTGCAGCCACGGGGTAGGAGTGTTCGGCCATGCTGAGGCCTGCGGCGGTCAAGGCTTGGTGGATCCGGTACTTCTGGGAAGGCGTGCACAGTTGTCCTGTCGGCATATGCACCCGACTAGGTTGGTCACTCCAGGGTCCTACGAGCCTTGCACAGACTACGTCGTCTTCACAGTGCCTCTGCATCTTCACACCGTCTCCCCTGCCACCGAGCTCTTCAGGAATGTTGAGCGCCTCTGGCAAGTCGGCACTCTTCCTCCCTCTGATAAAATCTATAGGCTACCTTGTCTTTCTTAATAACTGTGACTGTGTGGACATTAAAGCAGCTGTCAGGTGTGCTGCACCAAGCTAAATTGTGCCCCCCCCCCCAAATTGTTATCACCAGCCGCCACTGCTAGAAGAGGACCCGTTACGGAAAAAAAGTTTGAGGCTGATAATCGGGTTTTCAGCTAACCTGCACACATCACCAGCAGGATATGCTGAGGTATCTGCAGGTTTGACTGAATAATGGAGTGTTTGTACACTGACTTGTTAATTTTCCTAAATTCAAAGTAGCAAGATAAACTTCTGATATCAGCCCCCAAAGGGAGCTTTATGTGGGAAGAAAAGGGCATATGATTGAATGTCGGGGTAGACAGTTTGAGAAAATGTATCACGTTTCAACAGATAGTCTTCAAGTGTGATAAGGATCAAGTCTCCAATGGTGTGAAGTGAGTTTGTGGCGAATGTGCTGACCTGACGTATTGCCGCATGTGCTGATGCTACAAAGGTCAAAAGCCCGACGGCGTAGAACTTCGGCGAACGGGTTGGGTCGGGAATGACATTTGTAGAGCAGAATAACCGAACTCGCAATAAACGTGCATACGAGGAAACTGAAAACACAGTTCGAGCATATCTTCTAAATGAGGAAACGGACCGTCTCCTGCGGTTCAGTCGACCTTACACGAGTGTTTAGTTGCTAGTTCTCTTTGCACATCATTTTACTGTGTTTTCATACCGTGCAGTAGTGCAGGTCTGGCTGGAAGGCCTTGTCAAGCGGGGGAAAGGGAGTGGGGAGGTGGTAAGTTCTAGTGTATTTAATATGAGCATGTACTCTGTGGTAATAATGACAAGCCAGGCAAATGAGCTGTAATGGCCGATGAATCACAATTGGTGTGTCGTGGAGGGTTTGAAAACCGGTTGCAACAAACCTGCCAACAAAAGCCTCTGTTTCTCACTCAATCATCCACTGAGTCAGATTAGGAGAATTTGATGCCCCTCATAAGTCTGAGGGGGAAAGTGTTTGATTCCAGCTCGACATTTCATTAAAGCAGCTGCAAAAATCTTTCAACATAGTCGTTTATTTTTCTGGTCTGGTGTCTTTAAACAACCAGGATGTGAAGTGATGCACAGCTTTTTATTATTATCATTTTATTTTTATTTTCTTCCTAATTGTACCCGGCCAATTACCCCACTCTTCTGAGCCGTCCCGGTCTCTGCTCCACCCCCTCTGCTGATCCGGGAGGGCTGCAGACTACCACATGCCTCCTCCCATACATGTGGAGTCACCAGCCGCTTCTTTTCACCTGACAGTGAGGAGTTTCACCAGGGGGATGTAGCACGTGGGAGGATCACGCTATTCCCCCCCAGTTCTCCCTCCCCCCTGAACAGGCACTCCGGCTGACCAGAGGAGGCGCTAGTGCAGTGCCAAGGACACATACTCACATCCAGCTTCCCACCTGCAGACATGGCCAATTGTGTCTGTAGGGACGCCCAACCAAGCCGGAGGCGACACGGGGATTCGAACCGCCGGTCCCCGTGTTGGTAGGCAGGGGAATAGACCACCACGCCACCCGGACGATGGATGTTCTTTTGTCCGCTTCACTTTGCCTTTCTTGTGAATGCCAGTTCTGTGTGATTTTAAAAGTTTGATGGCCACTTGCTACGTCATACTCCTAAACAATGTGGGGCGGCATGGCTCGGGGGGTAGAGCGGGTCGTCCAGTAATCAGAAGGTCGCTGGTTCGATCCCCGGCTCCTCCAGAGAGCGTGTCGAAGTGTCCTTGAGCAAGACACTGAACCCGTAACTGCTCCTGATGAGCAGGTTGGCGCCTCGTGTGGCAGCCTCCACCGTCAGTGTGTGTGTGTGTGTGAGTGTGTGTGTGTTTTTGTGTGTGTGTGTGTGTGTGAATGAGGCGTACACTGTAAAGCTCTGTGAGTGGTCGGTTGCCTAGAGAAGCGGTGTATAAATGCAGACCACTTACCCCATCCTTACTGTTGTGCATACTGATTAAATTAGCACACCTGAAGTGTTTTCTGGTCTCTCCTCTTTTTATAGTTGTGTATTGAAGGTTGTGCGTGACTTTATAACACAACTGACTCTTGTTCATCTTAACTTGCAGACATCAGTTTGAGGGTAACACAGGTCTCATCTCCAAACGTTTTGTCCTTGCCTCCCCAGGCTTGATAGACTACAACTTCCACTGTTTCCGCAAGGCCATCCATGAAGTGTTCGAGGTGGGTGTCTCCACCCAGCGCCCGGTGTGCCCCCAGGCGGCTGGCACGCCCTGCACCAAGACTGTGGCACTAAACGGCACACCGCGCAACACTGTCTAGACACCAGAAAACAAGAGAGGGGAGGAAGAGGGTAGAGGAGACGATGTATGGAGAAGGGGGGCCAAGGAGCCTGTGGGAGAAAGACTGGACTGTGGCTCGGCAGCGTACCAATTACAATCCCTTGCTCCCAGCCGCTGAGGTACCGAGAGATGGCTGGAGCCGAGGGAGAGCGGGAACAAGTCCCGGAGCGGAGACGGGGCGGGTACTATCCAGCTAGGATGGAAGGGAAATTCGAGCATCCGTTTCAGGAGAACGCTGAGAGGCATTCGAGGCACAACGGACGCCACACTGTGACGGTGCACCTTGGACTAGTGCACACACGTGAGTTGGTAAAGGTGACCCGGGGCGTTCCTTCGCTTTCATATCGTGTCCACAGGAAGTGGCGATGGCTGTGCCAACGAGCTGCTGGTCCTTTCTATGTGAACTATGAATTAAATGATTTTAACTCCTCGTTGCAGACGAGCCGTAATGTCTGCGGGTATGAGTATAGTCGTGTATGCTGCCCCCTCCACCCACCCACCCACCCACCCGCCCACACCTCCTACGCTGGTGACAAGACGGCAGATAATTTCCTTGTCAAAAAATATATATAATAAAAAACAGCCTACAAGTTCAGAGATGGCCTTAAGCAGATGAAGCTTGCCTTACGTGCAAGTTTTCTCTGACCACCACTCACCTCACCTGAATGCTGCCCAAACCTCCCTTTTCCCGGTTCCACCTCTGAAGGGAAGACAAGGTTCCTCGCGCCGAGGAAAAAGGGATTGTGGTGTCCGTCTGTGAGGCTTTGTGCGTGCGTATGGATGTGTGCTTGTGTGTGTGTGTGTGTGTCATGGGAAGGAAAGGTTTTGATGACAGATTGCCGGACTGCGCTCATCCATACATAAAGTTTAAGGACCCCTGTGAGAACACCGTAGGATGTTGTCCGACTTCTGCAGGAAGTCGAATAATATGGAGCGATGCCCCGTAGTTTGAGCAGAGTAGCTTTCCAAACAGCGTCCGGCTTAAAATCAGACTTGGTGATTCAACGTAAAGCCGGTAGTTTGACTCGAAATCTCCACAAATCTCTATTCCTTGCCAAAATTAATTGCATAAATAAAAGAAATGGCAAAAAAAAACTCAAATTTGTGATCAGTGTTTGGTTTGTTGCAGGCTTGCAGTCATGATTTTGTCCTGTAATGAAGTGAACGTAGTTGTGTTACTGGAGTCAGACGGTGCAGGACAGGGTCTCCCCTCCTGGTTCTGTAGTCTGGATGCAATTTTCTGATGTGATTGAAGTGGAGGGGAAAAAAAAGCTTTTTTTGCCACCTGCCGTCTCGGTCCTGCTGAACGTGATTAACTTTATCTTCTGCGTTTGGTGTGGCGCCCAACGCCAAACGCCAGAACCTGTAAGAGTACAACACTCAGCAGCATCCAGGGCCCATTCCAAGCATGTGTGCGTTGATGTGCTGTCCGGCTGTTGTTCTCCACCATAACCTTGCTCACTATATTCAAGAGAGAGAAGTGGAAGCCGACTAACCGAGGAACTGGAACACGGGGACGAGGAGACCACATCTCATTCAGGACTACCGCCACTTGCAGTAACACGAGACATGTTCAATGCCTGCTGTTTTCATGAGTTGGTTTTTTTTAACAGGAAGCAGATTTGAGGGACTTGGACTTCATCTGAAGGTCTGGGTCCCGTCGACCCCAGGCCGCTATCAGTCACACGGAAATAAGCACCTGCACATCAGAACCATAATGGATGATTGACTGATGTAATATGACTCAATACTGTGTGAAATAAAGGAACATTTAAATTTTATTTTCTTTTTTCTTTACCGTGTTATTCACACCCAAGGGGTCAGTTCGTTGATTTTTAAGACAATTTTAAAAAATAGCCACTTAAAATACCCGTTGTTTATTTATTTATTTTGTACTTCTTTCATTTGCAGGTATTTGAGGCGACGGGGAAACCAAAAAACGCAGCAGAATAAATGAGCCTTTTCAGGTTGTAATTCTCTCCCCATGTCAGTCCGGAAACAAACACTAGATGGTGCTGTAGGACCGCTGATGCTGTGGACCCCATAATGCATCGTTGTTCTAACCCATCAACTTTTACTTTCCTCCATACATGGTAAGCATGCAGGACTTGCAGAAGGTGTGCAGGACATGTTGTGGTGTTAAACTAGTCCTGTAGGTGGCAGCAGCTGGGGGGGGTAGGGGGTTAGGGATGTTTTCTTTTTTGTGCGCAAGGCCTGAAACCCAGATAGCAGACACATTTGGGCCTTATCTGGGGCACTTTTGGTACTTAGGGTTCAGTTACAGCACTGGCAAGTGGTGTGTGGGCCAGATGTGGCCCGGCAGTAATGAACCGGGCCTGACTTGGGTTACAGCACACACTATGTGGGCCAGATGTGGGCCGGATGTAATGAACCGGACCTGACTTGGGTTACAGCACACACACGATGTGGGCCAGATGTGGGCCGGATGTAATGAACCGGGCCTGACTTGGGTTACAGCACACACTATGTGGGCCAGATGTGGGCCGGATGTAATGAACCGGGCCTGACTTGGGTTACAGCACACACTATGTGGGCCAGATGTGGGCCGGATGTAATGAACCGGGCCTGACTTGGGTTACAGCACACACACTTTGTGGGCCAGATGTGGGCCGGATGTAATGAACCGGGCCTGACTTGGGTTACAGCACACACACGATGTGGGCCGGATGTAATGAACCGGGCCTGACTTGGGTTACAGCACACACACTATGTGGGCCAGATGTGGGCCACATCGGGGCCAACGCTTCCTTGCTATGCGGGAAGGTGAGCTTAAAGCCACAGTACCTGGGATTTCTTGGCGCTGACCAGAGTTGAAAGGTTGTCTTGTGGACGGGTCAGTCACACCTGGAGACTCAACTGAGCGGCCATCGGTCTTCGGCATTTCTGTAATCTGAAACCACACACTCCTGTAATTCCAGTTGTGGAGCGATGCTGTGGCGTGTGTGACGTTATAATGAGCGAGCAGGGGCGGGGGCAGGGGGGGGGCAGGGGGGGGTCCCCTCACCGGGTTACTGCATGAAAACAAGTCACCGAATAGCTTCGGCATGCAAGTTATTCTCCAGTTAAGTCAAATAAGCCTCACAGCCACTGTCACCAGCCATTATGTGGGGTGTAGGCGAGACAGCTAAACACCACTTCCACACAATTTAGATGCAATAAAACACTGACAGCTTTTTTACCCACTTCATTAGGCCCCTAATTTCTTATAAAAATCTCCCGCATTAATCCCGGCGATGGCTTCCCTGCGGTTCTTTAAGCTCTCCTCCAACCTTAGCTGCTGCGCTGCTTTGATGCTTACTCAAACAGGCGCTAATTTGAGATAAATTATGCATCGGCGTGTACCCACGCCGGCGAATATAAAGCCTGACACTCTGAGAGACGGTGAATTAAAGTAAAGTGTGATGTCTTGGCAGCCTAATGGCAGATAGGTTAGACCTGTCAACCTGATGGTCTGCTGATCTGGAAGTCACTTCCTGTCCAGGGAGTGGTAGAGGTCATGTGTTGTGAAAGGTCGTCCGACTACAGAACGGAGTTGTGCAAGAATTAAAGGCCGGGCACCGCCGCTGGGCCGGATGGGCCTTGTCATCAAGTGAACATCGTTTACTGTCATTTCAGATCTCGTTGCATTTTTAATTTCTTTGCTGCATCGTTATTGGAATGTGCAAACTAATACGAGGTAATGATAATAATAATAATAATAATAATAATAAATTGGGTTTGTATAGCGCCTCTTATCTGCAGAGACAGACCTGAAAGTGCTTCACAGATAAAAGACCAGTAAAAAAAATAAAATAAATAAATATATAAATATATATATATATATATATATATATATATATATATATATATATAATATAAAATGCTGAAATAAAACGTAAATAGATGATAGAGGGGGAATAAAACCAGGGTGGGCCACTGTAAAAAAAAAAAAAAAACAAGAAGAAGAAGAAGGAAAACCCTCTGTTAAGCTCGCTGAGCGTCTGATCAATGCCGGGGCAGAAAAAGGCTGTGCAGAACCCGTCTCATCTGGTCTGACCCCCTGCTGGCCAGCAACAGTCAGTACACAGTGTTTACCAAGTTCACAGCTCGGCCCCTTTTTTGTCTTTTTGCAGCTGGCTGGATTGCAGTACCACATTGCTCATATAATATAATATAATATTATATATATGTATATATATATATATATATATATATAGGCACATATAGCAATCAAGAAACAGCATCACATCATAAGACTGCACACTTCTACATGGACACACCGTAGGAGCTGTAATTAGGCTGCTTTACAAGCAGGCGAAAAGTTTCTCGACATCACAAACCGGAAGGGCCGCTGCTCGTTGAAGCACCTGTATCCTGTCTGTCTCCCTGCCTGTCTGTCTGTCTGTCTGTCTGTCTGTCTGCCTGTCTGTCTGTCTCACTGTCTGTCTGTCTGCCTGTCTGTCTGTCTGTCTCCCTGCCTGTCTGTCTGCCTGTCTGTCTGCCTGTCTGTCTGTCTCCCTGCCTGTCTGTCTGTCTGTCTGTCTGCCTGTCTGTCTGTCTGCCACCCTCATCCCGCATCTTCACCCGTCTCTCCTTCCTGCTCGGTGCTGCCCTCACGTTGAAGAGCGGTCTGTCCAGCTAACAAGTCCTCCGGCCTTCTCCCTGCTGCTCCTCCGGCCTTCTCCCTGCTGCTCCTCCGGCCTTCTCCCTGCTGCTCCCCCAGCCTTCTCCCTGCTGCTCCTCCGGCCTTCTCCCTGCTGCTCCTCCGGCCTTCTCCCTGCTGCTCCTCTGCACTTCCTCCAGCCTTCTCCCTGCTGCTCCTCCGGCCTTCTCCCTGCTGCTCCTCTGCACTTCCTCCGGCCTTCTCCCTGCTGCTCCTCTGGCCTTCTCCCTGCTGCTCCTCTGCACTTCCTCCGGCCTTCTCCCTGCTGCTCCTCTGCACTTCCTCTGGCCTTCTCCCTGCTGCTCCTCCGGCCTTCTCCCTGCTGTTCCTCCGGCCTTCTCCCTGCTGCTCCCCCGGCCTTCTCCCTGCTGCTCCTCTGCACTTCCTCCGGCCTTCTCCCTGCTGCTCCTCTGCACTTCCTCTGGCCTTCTCCCTGCTGCTCCTCCGGCCTTCTCCCTGCTGTTCCTCCGGCCTTCTCCCTGCTGCTCCCCCGGCCTTCTCCCTGCTGCTCCTCTGCACTTCCTCTGGCCTTCTCCCTGCTGCTCCTCCGGCCTTCTCCCTGCTGTTCCTCCGGCCTTCTCCCTGCTGCTCCCCCGGCCTTCTCCCTGCTGCTCCTCTGCACTTCCTCTGGCCTTCTCCCTGCTGCTCCTCCGGCCTTCTCTCTGCTGCTCCTCCGCACTTCCTGCTGCTCCTCCAGCATTCTCCCTGCTGCTCCTCCGCAGCTCGCCCAACACCTGGATCTGGCTCTGTCTCGCCAGTCGGGGATTTAAAGAGTTATCGGGATCACGATCTATATTCATATCCGCGTGCTAAAGAACCGTGCTAAAGTACTGTGCTAAAGTACCGTGCTAAAGAACCGTGCTAAAGAACCGTGCTAAAGACGTCTAATGGCGCCTCAGGGGATTCTGGGTAAAAGCTTTCACCAACCGCTTGTTGACATTAAACGAAGGAGTCAGAGAAACAGGTAGTCACCGTTATATTCCGGAAACGCTGACGTTCCCATGGGGATGGGGGGTGGGGTGGGGGGTCGTCCTTTGATATTACTCAGTCATACAGAGACTGTGTTTTATCGCTAGATGGCGCTGTTGTCTGCTTTATTACTGTCCTCCCTCAAAAAGACCTGCTACCTCTTGTCCTCTTCTACTTTCTGTTTCACTGATCCCCCACCACCGCCATCACACACAGGCTGTACATACACAAGCACACACACACACACACACACACACACACACACACACACACACACACACACACACACAGGCTGTACATACATAAGCACACACTCTCACACACACACACACACTCTGACACACACTCTGACACACACACACACACACACACACACACACACACACACACAGACGGACGGACAGACAGATGGATAGATAGACAGCTGGATAGATAGATAGATAGATAGATAGATAGATAGATAGATAGATAGATAGATAGATAGATAGACAGACAGACAGACAGACAGACAGATAGATAGATAGATAGATAGATAGATAGATAGACAGACAGACAGACAGACAGACAGACAGACAGACAGACAGACAGACAGACAGACAGATAGATAGATAGATAGATAGATAGATAGATAGATAGATAGATAGATAGATAGATGGATGGATGGCTAGATAAAGTAGACTTGTCAACTTCACAAACAAGCTATACATGGGTGTACCCTTCCTTAGTTGACCTACCAACATCACCATCACATGCAGGCTGCACACAAATGTACACTTTCTCAGAGAGGGGGGGGGAGACGGAGAGGGAGACAAGAGACGGAGAGAGGGGGGAGAGGGGGGGAGGGACGGAGAGAGAGATGGAGAGGGAGAGAGAGGGGGAGGGAGAGACGGAGAGAGATGGAGAGGGAGAGAGAGGGGGGGAGACGGAGGGAGAGAGGGAGAGAGATGGAGAGGGAGAGAGAGGGGGGGATACGGAGAGAGAGGGAGGGAGAGAGAGGGGGGAGACGGAGAGAGAGGGGGGGAGAGGGGGAGAGACGGAGAGGGAGAGACGGAGAGGGAGAGAGAGGGGGGGGGGAGACGGAGAGAGGGGGGGAGAGAGAGGGAGAGACGGAGAGGGAGAGAGAGTTGCAGAGGAGTCAAGCAAAGTGTGAGAGGGGGAGCTGCATGATGTACAGCTGTAATTTGGCGGTGTGGCTCCTGCAGAAATTGCCTTGCTTTATCACAAGCGACGTGGCGTCACCCCGCGCGCGTCCCTAATAAGGAGGCTGATCCAATAATGAAGAAAGGCGGCGGGACACGCGTCTTGCCTGGGATGTCACGCGCCACTTCCACGCCTTCCACACACGCCGGCCCTCCCCCCCTCCCCCCCCGCGTGTCTGGCTTGTCATTACAGCGCCGCTGATATTGTCATTATGTTCTTAATAAAACTCCGCCAGTGGCGTATTATCTCTCATCTTTACATTTTATTAGCCACGCTTATGAGAGAGAGACGAGGGGAAATGACGTCGGCCGCCGAGCAAGACGTCTCGGACAAATGGAGGAAGGACTTGACGCGTCCCGCTGGGGAGCGAGGCGCCCCCCCCCCCCGGACCACGTGTCACCGCGCACAGCCAAGAAGCGCCGGAAGGGACCGTTAGGAGCTGTTGGTCAATAAACCACGAAGAAGAAGACGACGAGGCAGAAGGAAGCGACGAAGAAGAAAAAGAAGACCGACGAGAGGAAGAGCCCCCGATTTACTTTAAAATAGTCTGGTAGTGCATTTCCCTAGTGTGTGTGTGCGTGTGTGCGTGTGTGTGTGTGTGTGTGTGTGTGTGTGTGTGGTGGCGGCCTGTCCAGGGTGTCTCCCCGCCTGCCGCCCAGTGGCTGCTGGGATAGGCTCCAGCATCCCCGCACCCCGACAGCAGGATAAGCGGTTTGGATAATGGATGGATGGATGGATGGATGGGTGGATAATGGATGGATGGGTGGATGGATGTATGGATGGGTGGATGTATGGATGTATGGATCTATGGATGGGTGGGTGGATGTATGTATGGATGGATGGGTGGATGGATGGATGAATGGATGGATGGATGGGTGGGTGGGTGGATGGATGGATGGATGGATGGATGGATGGATGTATGTATGTATGTATGTATGTATGTATGTATGTATGTATGTATGTATGTATGGGTGGGTGGATCTATGGATGGATGGATGTATGTATGTATGGATGGGTGGCTGTATGTATGGATGTATGGATGGGTGGATAATGGATGGATGGATGGATGGGTGGGTGGATGGATGGATGGATAATGGATGGATGGACGGGTGGATGTATGGATGTGTGGGTGGATGGATGGGTGGATAATGGATGGATGGGTGGATGTATGGATGGGTGGATGTATGGATGTATGGATGGGTGGATGTATGGATGTATGGATGGGTAAGGGTGTAGGTGAGTGGCAGCTGTCAGATGGGGAAGAGCTCCAGTCACACCAGGAATCGGGATCTGTAACACTACAGGAGCTGCTCAGCTTTTTTTAAACGTTACATGTTTAACAAAATACAATGATAAACAAACTATGTGCACAGCAACAGAACGTCTGCCCCCCAGTGGCCACACACGTACTCGAAATCAGCAGTCAAAGTAAAAACGACAACAATCAACAAGCAAAACTGTCAGGCCACTCATCCAATAAGAGTACACAACAATATAAAACGCAGGGTTTTCCCGCCTCAGCTGAAGGCGGAAGTGGTATCATCCTGAGCATGCGCACACACGTGCATGTGCACCATGCCTTCAGCCGGCTCAACCAAACACCTTTTCTTTCACAAGCAACGTATTTTAGTTCTAATAATTTTAGGATGGAAGAAAATGACAATTATCACGTTAAAGCACATTTTAGTAAAAAAAGAAAGGTGCCCTGTTCAACATTAAATTAAATACAACATACATGCTAATGTGTTAATTTACACACTTAACAGCAAAGTTGTCTAAAATTAAATCAAATATAACACCAGCTGTTGTTTTCAGTTAAAGTTCACATAGGCCCTCTTGCGGCGTGGCGGAACATGAATATAACATAAAAGACTTTGCTTTAATTTACACTTTCCACAACTGGAAACTTCTGGAAAGCTGCAGCTCTTTTTTTTCCTCTTCGGTAGTTTTGGCAGCGCCTTTCCAGCTGCACTGTGCTGATTACGATACAGCGCCACCACATCGGCGACGCCGTAATGCCGCAACTGCAGTTAGAAAATGACGCCCACCACGTGCAACGCTCATTAGAGAGTCGCGTTTTTCATGAAGACGCCCGTTGAGAGGCGGAGGCGGGACGGGGTTTGATTCTCTATGCTGGAAAAGCCAAGAAATAACCATTTAAATTACGCACCTAAAGAAAGTAGCACGGGGCACAGTAGCGTCACCCAGCGGCAGGCTGTCTCTCGTCCCCCTGCAGCGAGTCAGGAAAGACAAATGGGGACAGATGGACAGGATGTCATGGCCGCGTTTACCCACCACACCCCCATGGCCAAGGTCCGAAACATCATAGCAATGATCTGTTGCTACATTTCCATACAGTGTAATGATCTATTGCTACATTTCTATCCAGTTTAATGATCTCTTGTTACATTTCCATACAGTTTAATGATCTATTGTTACATTTCCATACAGTTTAATGATCTATTGTTACATTTCCATTCAGTTTAATGATCTATTGCTAAATTTCCATACAGTTTAATGATCTATTATTACATTTCCATACAGTTTAATGATCTATTGTTACATTTCCATACAGTTTAATGATCTATTGTTACATTTCCATACAGTTTAATGATCTATTGTTACATTTCCATACAGTTTAAACCGGGGGGGCGGGGTCGCCTTTAAACGCGTTAGCTTAACCAATGGGCAGAGAGAGCGACCATCACGAGCGCTGCTCAGCTTCTGCCGCGAGTTTGCAGCCACGTCACTCCGGCGTCGCTTGTGTGCCACTAATTGAAGTCCCCCTTTGCTCCAACATGTAAACCGGAAGTACATATTCATTAGTTAAATATGAGGTTGGCGCTATTACGCACAGGTTTTGGGGGGATGCTCACCGCGATAAAAGAAACATAACATGAACATATAATATGGATGGATGAAAGACAGTCTCGTGATCTGCGCGTGACGGTGCGCGTCATATCGGTGTTTATGGCGCGTGTTGGTGGCGTCATATCGGTGTTTATGGCGCGTGTCGGTGGCGTCATATCGGGGTTTATGGCGCGTGTTGGTGGCGTCATATCGGTGTTTATGGCGCGTGTCGGTGGCGTCATATCGGTGTTTATGGCGCGTGTCGGTGGCGTCATATCGGTGTTTATGGCGCGTGTCGGGGCGTCATATCGGGGTTTATGGCGCGTGTTGGTGGCGTCATATCGGTGTTTATGGCGCGTGTCGGTGGCGTCATTTCCTTGGTGGCGTTCGACGCTCTGCCCTAGAAACACGCTAGCGCCCTCCAGTGTAGAGAAATGGCCTAAACCTGATTTTTGATTGTTGCCAACATGTGTGGTCACAGACTCGCCGTGACTACCAGCGGCCATTTTAAGATGTTTAAAAACAGTATTAAATGTGTTAAAATGTTAATTTTGGTGTCAGTTAGTGTCATTACAGACATACTAACATATGTAATGCATTAATATCTCAACTGGGTATCTATCTTGACAGAATATAGAGTTTACAAACGGGCGGTCATTTTGACGGCCCCTGGTCGTTTTAGGTAGGAGGGGAATTCTAGTGTTGAATGGGACCACACACTGTAAGGGGTTAATGTGTGTTATGCGGTCGGCGAGGCTGCTTTGGCTCCGGGCCTGTTTTGCTTGTGGTCTGGTTCAGAAATGAGAAATACCTCCCTGTTGTTGATACGTTTCTTACAAGTCGTCAGTCGTGCAAGAGGTGACATATTGCAATGATATTGTGCTGTAAGCTTTCTTCCGTTTGCAGCTGGAAGAAGAGCTACAGTTAGATTACACCAGCATGTTGTGCAAGACAAATATGAAGTGTGTTGCGCTGACGTGCTCCGAAAAGCTCAGAGAAAAGGGTGTTGCAACGAATATTTATTTGCTATCACAGCATAACAAAGAAATATTCTTATTACTTACTTATTTTGACCAGCTTCCTCGTGACGCTTTTATTGACGCTGCTATTTAAATTTTTTTTTTTTTTGCACTTAAAAACCCCCTGATAGGTTGAGGTTGACTGGGGCTGCCTTCATTCAGTTGGAAGGTGCAAGTAAACATTTTGCAAATGTCACTGGTTGCTAACACTTGAAGATAAGGAAGGATTATTTTGAGTCGCGGTGGTGTCAGAGAACCAGAAGGACCCGTACTGGAGAATCCCTCTTCATCAGGATGTCTGCATATACAGCCTTAGACGGAAACAACCGGGGTTTTCAACGTTGAGTATACGTTGTAGGGATGACAGTCCATCAGCAGCCACTATACTGAGTGACTGCTCTGTATTATCACGTGTTAAAAAATGTCCACCGGTGACGTCATTGGTGGACAGTCCGTTTTTGTTCAGGTTTTATTTTCTTCTTAATCCGTCACTGCGGTCCCCCATTGCTCACACACATCTGACAGTTTAGTGATGGATGCTAAAAAATACAAAACCAAACCAAAACAAAACAAAACAAAACACAATTCCCAGATAGCAAACTGCTGTGGCCCGGACCCGTCCCACACCCGACACTTCATCCAGCCCACATACCACGTGGAATGATGGCGCTTGGGCGGTCCGCTCCTGTTTACCAGATCTGGGCCAGAACCAAGCCATAGCAATGCTGCATATGCCACACATTTGCCAAAGGTGGCCATATTTGTTTTGTGATATTTGGGCCATATTCACCATTTACCACACGGGCCACTTCAGGGTCACATCCAGATCACATGTTGCCCAGAGCACCGCAGCTTTGCCAGAAAAGGCCCACATGTGATTTGGCATATTTGGGCCATATTTGGTATTATACATGTGGGCCACTTCAGGCTCACATCCATTTTGTCAGGGCCAGAAGAAGGCCATCAGTGCCGCATCACTGCCTGAAGTGGCCCACATCCGGATGCTGTCTGGGTTCCTACTAGGACTGATCTCTATCCTTAACCAAATCCCCCTGCTACCGCATCTCTCTTTTCCTTCTCCAAAATAAACGACTCAGCCTTCGAGACCAGTCAACCCCTTTGCTCTGCAGCCATGTGAGGAGGCGAAGAAGAGGAGGCCAGATAGAACGAGAGGAGGATATAGGAGGGGACGTGCGTCTCCTGTATTTTCTCGGTCAGGCGGCAGAGCATTGAGTGAGGAGGCCAGCGGGCCAACAGCCAGCTAATGGGGAGCATCAGCGAGCAGGGGCTGCGGACATCGCTGACAAAAGAAGCAGCGACAGATGCCATTATCTCAGCCTCATGCAGATACAATGGGGCCAGACCACACCGGGCCCCGGGACTGACAGACGCATGTGTGTGTGTGTGTGTGTGTGTGTGTGTGTGTGTGTGTGTTTTTCTACACTTGTGAGGACTAGATAGTCTCATAAGGGGCGTAAGATCACAAACCACCTACCTACATTTTTATTTTGGTCCCCATGAGTAAAATGGTTAACTCGGGGCTGGGGATGAGGGTTTGTGGCCAGGGTTTACGGTTTATGGGTTTATGGTTCAGTTTTGGTCTAGCAATTAATGTAGCCATCAGAATTAGGCTCAGGGTTAAGCTTAGGTTTAAATTTGGGTTATTTTAATGTGATTTTGATTTTTTAATCTAATTTAATTTAATTTAGATTTTTTTTTAAATTTATTTTATTCTGATTTGATGTCCTGGAGCCTCCTCCCACCATTTCCGGTACATGTTATGTATGCTGAGAGGAAGGTGCACATTCCTCTCGCTCATCTGATCCACATTCATGTGTCTGGCGATGTTTGTGACGCGCTTGCTCGCTTGCTCTTAGTCTTCGCTCGTCCAGGTTTCCTCTAATTCTCTAAACTGTCTGACCTTTAAGAAGTGTACTGCCCCTCTGAAATGGCTTTAGTACAAAGGAGCACCAACTGAGGGCAGGGTGGTGCCACCTGTGTCGAGCTGGTATTCATTACAGAGGCCCTCCCCGGTTGGCCACAGACAGCAGGTGTCGGGGTATAAAAGGTGTGCGGAGGCAGCAAACGGTTCCTCTGTGTTCTTCCCTCTCCGGGACGATGGAGAGGTTCCGTGTTTTGCAGATCGAGAGGAATTTTCCACGGTTTTGTTTTTCTGCAGAAGATAAACTGGTTGAAATGTTTTTCTTTGTGGCTCTCTTTTTGTGGCTGATCTGAATAATATATATTTTTTTAAAATTCTGAACATCAACTCCTGTCTGCTGGTCCGTCCTTCCCGTTCACACTACCGACCATCCTCAAAGTATAACGTTTGGTGGCAGTGGCGGGATGGCACGCCTTAATGAAGTGGAAACCAGTGAAGGAAAGGGACCAGTCCAAGAGCGTGGAGCGTGATCGGGGCCGGGTCACCAGGCGTAACCCACTTCCACAGGAGAGCCAAGAAAGTGGCGGGGCTGAGGGGAGCACAGAGTTTGAGCCTCCACTTAAAGGGGCCATAGGCTCTTATCAAGACCCGCCTGAGAATTGTTCTCCAGGAGCTGCTGATCCAATCCATGAAGAACCAGTGGTTCGACCAAAAATGGTTACAGTGAGTACCCCAAGGGCACAACCTGCTGACGTTCATGGAAGAGAAGAGGGCCTTCATGCGGCACTCTAAACGTAAAGAGGAAATGTTGTTTGAACAAATCAGACTGCTGAAAGACCAGATGGTGTCAAAACCTTCACAAGACTGGACAGCAGAAGCTCAGCCTAGTCTACACTATCCTCTTCCAATACCTGGCCGCTCCCGAGTCCGAGCACCTGACACTTCCACACTCATGCCTGCAACCGCTCGGCTAAGACAAGAGACTCGACACCAACCTTATCAACAGCCTGCTTTCCCCCAGCAGCCCCTCTTCGAGAATCAGCTGCTCGATAATCCCCCCAACCGAGTTCCAGCCTCCCGCGTTGCTGAACCGAGAATCCCTGATTTCAGAGAAGGCGAGCATGCTGGGAGCTTCTTTGTGCGGTTTGAGAGGATAGCCAGAAGCTACCTGGGTGAGGGAGCACAGTCCAAAGACTGGAGGAGACGCGGCTGGACTAGCAGAACGGTATATGGCAGCACACCGGGAACCCATAAAGAAAACGGTGTCTACAATGAAGCCTAGGTACGAGGGGTATAGACCGCCAAATCCAATAGACATTGGTAATACTGACAATGGGGTTGGGGAAAAGGTGAATTTGTTTGTTACTGTTGTCCACCACCTGGCCGCAAGGCTTCAATGTGCCGTTTACGAAAAACCAAAGCTGCTGAAATGTGTTCAGTGCCTAGACCAGAGCAGGAAATGGTACATGGCGAGCCTCTGATCAGACATAGATATGTAACTGATGCAACTATTAATGGTAAAGTGGTAAAAGCCTTAGCAGGCACTGGTAGTACCCAGACACCCGTAAAGGCAAATCTGGTCAGCTCCCAGTTGGTTGTGAATATTACTTGTGTGCATGGTGACAGCCAGGACTACCCCACTGCTGATGTTACTCTTGAGACTGAGGGACCAGCTTTTATGCTAAATGAAGGGGGTGTTGATGAGTCTTGCTTATGGTGTTATTCTAGGAGATGACTTGCCTATTCTAGACCATGTGGTTCAACAAACGTCAGAGGCCTGTAACTGTATGGTAGTCACTAGATCTATGACTAGAGGTCTCGAACCTTTACACAATCTTGATGATGAGTTACTGCAGGGAGGAGACAAGATTAGGAAGAGTCGTCGACAGGAAAAAAAAACACAGAGGGTATGTTAGAGGCCCTATCCTCAACAACCTTGAGAGCCCGGTTGTAGATCCACAGTGGCAGATACCAGACAATTTCAGAGAACTTAAAAAAAATGCTCCAACTTTGAAATCTGTTTGGTAAAGTATTTGAGGTGGACGGAGTACCAGTGGAAGGTTTTCATGAGGTGCCAGGCGTCAGTAGGGAACCATTTATTCTGAAGGATGATCTGTTATATCTCACTGACACCGAGACACCTAGGTTAGTCATTCCTACAGAGTACCGTCCGGTGAGCCTCCATTTAGGACACACTATTCCATGGGCAGGGCACCTAGGACAAGCCAAGACCTATGACTGAATCAGTCAGTGTTTCTACTGGCCTGGCTTGTACAAGGGTGTGCAAGAATATTGTAAAACCTGTCATGCTTGTCAAGTTGTTGCTCCAGCCCGAAAGTCTGACAGGGGTTATATGTAGCCACTGCCAGTTATGAGTGTTCCCTATGAGAGGATAGCCATGGACATCATTGGGCCATTACCCAGGAGTAGTTCAAGATGAAAATATCCTCTGGTAATATGTGATTATGCAACCAGGTACCCTGATGTTTATCCTCTTCGTTGTGTTCAGGTGAAGCATGTGGTTCGGTGCTTGGTAGATCTGTTTTCCCGAGTTGGTATTCCAAAAGAAATTCTCACTGACCAAGGCGCCAACTTCATGTCTCACTTGATGAAAACCAATTATGCTCAGCTTGGAATTAAAGGTATAAGAACTACACCTTGCCATCCGGAGACTGATGGTGTCATAGGTTGGTTTAATGATACTTTGAAACAAATGCTGAGGAAGTTCATTCATGAGACAGGCAAAGACTGGGACAAATGGTTGCCTTTTTTGTGGTTTGCCTACAGAGAAGTGCCGCAGGCCTCAACTGCTTTCTCCCCTTTTGAGTTATTATATGGGAGGCAGGTCAGAGGACCTCTGGACACGCTCAAGGAGAACTGGGTGGCTGGCGATGTGACGACACACGTTATTGTTTCCTACATCCTTCAGACGAGAGGCAAGTCAGAGAACCTGAGTGAGACGGCCAAGAAGCACATGGAGCAGAGCCAGTGCAACCAGAAACTATTGGTGTTGCTTCTTACAGGACCAAGCTGCTTGCTAAAGGGCAAGGCCCATACACTGTATCCAGGAAAGTAGGGCCTATAATCTATGAGATTTTCTGCCCTGATAAACAGAAGTCCAAACAGACCCTCCGTGTGACTCTGCTTAAGTTGTATTTGGCGTGGGAGCCAGAGCATACAAGCAAACAGACCATGTTCATCAGAAAAAGCAACGACTTTGATGGAGAAATGGACGAAACGGATGAAGCTGAGTTGACACCTGAGGGGAGGAGAGAACCTTCCAGTTTTCTCTGAGCACCCGAATCCAGAGCCACGTATGCAGTTGACCGAGGTAAAACCTTCTTCTGCATTATTTCAAGAGACACCTGGTCGAACCGATTTTATAAGCAACAAGATTGTGCTCAAAGAGAGTAAACCGGTACGTTTGAGACCCTACAGGATTCCAGAGAGGCTGGTGGAACCACTGAAGCAAGAGCTGTAAGCAATGCTTGACATGGGAGTCATTGAACCGTCTACCAGTGAGTGGTCTAACCCTATTGTCTTGGTAGCCAAGACAGACTCTCCTCAGCTACGGTTCTGTTCAGACACGAGAAAAATCAACTGTGTCTCGTGTTTTGATTCATATCCAATGCCTCGTATTGATTGGTTGCTGGAGAGGTTAGGCGAGGCCAAGTACATCACCACATTAGACCTATGTAAAGGCTACTGGCAAGTACCTCGGGACCCTACTTGTAAGGAATACACTGCCTTCCAGATTCCAGGGTTAGGTCTGTTCCAGTACACTGTTTTTACCTTTTTGGATTGCATGGAGCACCTGCAACTTTCCAAAGGTTAATGGACATCGTTGTCCAGGACTGTTCCAGATTTCCAGCTGCCTATCAGGATGATGTCGTGATCTACAGTGAGGATTGGGAGGACCACCTACAGCTCCTCAAAACTGTCCTGGGGAAAATCCCAAATGCTGGCCTGACCATCAATGAGAGGAAGTGTTCCTGGGCTCAAGAGGAGGTGAGATACATGGGTTATCTGCTCAGGACGGGGCAGATCAAACCACAGGTGGAGAAGGTGAAGGCCGTGGAGATGATCCCAAAACCTGAAACCAAGAAGCAGCTGCGGTGATTCCTGGGACTAATTGGGTGGTGTAGAAGGTTCATTCCCTGTTGTGCTACATCGGCAGCCCCATAACTGACCTCACAAAAAATCCTGTACATCCACACTGCAATGGTCAGACAAGTGTGAGCAGGCTTTTAAATCCTTGAACATTTTCATCCGTCAAGCTCCTGTGTTAGAAAGTCCAGACTTCACAAAGAAGTTTGTGGTGCAAGTGGATGCATCAAATGTTAGACTGGGGGCTGTGCTGGCACAGGGAGAACCAGGCAAGGACAGGCCCATCTTGTTCCTGAGTAGAAAACGTTTTGATCGGGAGAAGAAATATTCTACTGTTGAGAGAGAGGGTCTGGCCATTAAGCGGCCAGTTGACTCCCTGCGCTGCTATCTCCCGGGAAGGGAATTCCAGCTGCCGACTGACCGTCGAGCCCTAAAGTGGATGCACTCAATGCAACACCAGAATGCCTGGATCCTGCGGTGGTGTCTCACCCTCCAGCCATACCAGTTCAGCACTGAGCACTGTCCGGGTAAGAAAAACCTTACTGCAGACTATTTATCCAGGTTACATGAGATGTGTGAGCCAAATGGGGAAGGGGTGAGAAATGTCATGGAGCCCCTTCCCTCCATTTCCAATACATGTTAGATATGCTGAGAGGAAGGTGCACCTTCCTCTCAGCATATCTAACATGTATTGGAAATGGAGGGGAGGGGCACCATGACATTTGAGTTTGATATTTTTTTTAAAAAATTTGACTGATTTAAAAAAAAAAAAAAAATTTTATTTTTCTTTTTGTTCTGTTTTAGTTTAAGGATGAGGTTATATAGTCGTGGGTCAGGGAAAAGGTTAAGTGAGGTTAAAGTCACGGCAAACCAAGTCCACATTTTTCATCCAAAAATTTCACATAATGAATAATAAATACGATCTAATATTTTGTCCATAAAGTTTAATAACCAGCTCCGAAAGAGTAGTCCATCATTTTTAGAACAGTTCCTGTTTCTGGTGTTTTGTTTTGTTTCGGTTTTGTATTTTTTTAGCATCCGTCGCTAAACCGTCAGATGTGTGTGAGCAATGGGGGACCGCAGTGACGGATTAAGAAGAAAATAAAACCTGAACAAAAATGTCGGACTTGGCTTCCGCAGGCCTTTTTAGGTTAATTTTAGGATTAGGGGTTAGGGAAACTGGATTTTGAGTCTAACAATTTATTTTGCTAATTGATAAATAATTGTGTGTGTGTGTGTGTGTGTGAGAGAGAGAGAGAACAGATTGTGTAGAAGGTGTGTGCGCACGGGGCGAGAGAGGAAGTGTTCGTGTCACCGTGAGGCTAATGGGACAGGATTGGGGAGGGGGGGGTGGATTATCACAGGGGTGGTAATTTCTTGGCAACACTTGCCTGAAGCCCAGTGCGCACGTAGTGTACTAGTTGGATACAGAAACAGGTCTGCGTGCGTACATGCGTGAGGAGAGGAGGCCGGGGCTCGGGCCTGTGTACACATGTGCCGTCTAGTTACTGCGAGACAGCCGGATCGCTCACCCGTCCCTCGCTTAGTATTCAAGGGCATCGTGGAAAGCAAATCACACTTGCTCCCTGAATTTCAACCGGCGTTAGGATTTAAAAATATGCGGCATTCGCTCTCCAACCAAGGATGTTCTGGTCATTTGGAGAACTGAGAAAGCGGCGGTGGGCCGGGCGGTGGGTGCGAGGGGGATACGGCTGTGTGTTTAGCAGGATTGGCAGGGGCAGGGCAGGGCTGTTAAGCAGCAGTTTTTGGGAGGGATCAGATATGTGAGCTTTAGTCAGCGTGGTGCAGCCACACGGCACAGCGTTATTGACTGTGGCGGAGCGTGCAGACACTGGATTGTCACTCCCCTCCAGTCATTTGCCAGACTGAGCGAATATGCGGATCGGACTTTTCAGAGCTTAGAGAGAGGCGGCGGGGCGGGGGGCGGGGGGGGGGGATTTGAATTTGAGAGGGGGGTGGGGTGAGAAAGAGAGGGATGGGGAGAGGAAAGTGAGAGAAAGAGCAAAGCGTGGCAGACATGCAAATGGTTGAATGCACGCACACACTGCACGCACACACACACACTGCACACACACGCACACACACACACACACACACACACTGCACACACACACACACAAACACACACACACACACACACACAGGCGTGGATCCCCTGCTGAGTGTCTGACACTGATGCTGCCAGGCTAATCAAGGTTCTCTCTCCCTCTCGCTCCCTCTCTCTCTTCCCTCCTCTCCCCTCTCTCATTAGGACGAGAAGAGAGCAGACAGCTGTGACGTTGTGATGACGCGTCTCGTCGGGGTAACGGGGTAACGGGGTAACGGGGTCTCGTGCCGGGGGCGCTGTGAGGTGATGCGTACGCTTCGTAAGTCGACGAGTTGCTTTCCACAAATCTCCCTGTTCCCGCCGCTCTCCGTCAGCCGCCGTTGTTCACGGCTGACTCCCCGAAGGCCTCTGCTCTTTATTTCTCCACGATATGAGACCAAGCCGCTCCGGCATGTGGGTCGGGTCATGGCCGCCTTCGTTCCCCGCAGGACATCAGTTCCCATACTGGATCACGCTAAAGGACCGGCATGCTACCTTCCAAGGGAGTGGTTCATTTTATTTTTTACTGATAACAATGTCTGATGTCAAATAACTAATATACCCCCCCCCCTTTTCTTCCAATTCTACTTGGCCAGATGGCACAGTGGTGCAGTGGGTAGCTCGGTCGCCTCACAGCAAGAAGGTCCTGGGTTCGAGTCCCGGGGTAGTCCAACCTTGGGGGTCGTCCCGGGTCGTCCTCTGTGTGGAGTTTGCATGTTCTCCCCGTGTCTGTGTGGGTTTCCTCCCACAGTCCAAAGACATGTAGGTCAGGTGGATCAGCCGTACTGAATTGTCCCTAGGTGTGAATGTGTGTGTGTGTGAGTGTGTGTGTGTGTGTGTGTGTGTGTGAGTGTGTGTGTGTGTGTGTGTGACGGCCTGGCGGCCTGTCCAGGGTGTCTCCCACCCTCCGCCCAGTGACTGCTGGGATAGGCGCCAGCATCCCTGCAACACTGAGAGCAGGATAAGTGGTTCAGATAATGGATGGATAGATGTACTTGGCCAATTACCCCACCCTTCCGAGCCGTCCCAGTCGCTGCTCCACCCGCTCTGCTGATCCGGGGAGGGCTGCAGACTACCACATGCCTCCTCCCATACACGTGGAGTCGCCAGCTTCTTCCTTTCACCCGACAGTGAGGAGTTTCGCCAGGGGGACGTAGCACGTAGGGGGATCACGCTATTCCCCCCAGTTCCCCCTCCCCCCTGAACAGGCGCCCTGACTGACCAGAGGAGGCGCTAGTGCAGCGACCAGGACACATCCCAGGTAGCGAAATTGCTGTGGTCCGACCCCCTCCAACACCCGACACTTCATCCGGCCCACATACCATGTGGAATGATGGCACTTGGGCGGTCCGCTCCTGTTTGCCAGATCTGGGCCAGAACCAAGCCATAGCAATGCTGCATGTGCCACATATTTACCAAAGGTGGTCCATATTTGTTTTGTGATATTTGGGCCATATTCACCATTTACCACACGGGCCACTTCAGGGTCACATCCAGATCACATGTTGCCCAGAGCACCGCATCTTTGCCACAAAAGGCCCACATGTGATTTGGCATATCTGGGCCATATTTGCTGTTATACATGTGGGCCACTTCAGGCTCACATCCATGTTGTCAGGGCCAGAAGAAGACCATCAGTGCTGCATCGTTGCCTGAAGTGGCCCACATCTGGATGCTGTCTGGGATACCCACATCCGGCTTCCCACCTACAGACACGGCCGACTGTGTCTGTAGGGACGTCCAACCAAGCCGGAGGTAACACGGGGATTCGAACCGGCGATCCCCATGTTGGCAGGCAACGGAATAGCCACACTACCCAGATGCCCCAGATAAGAATAGTTTGGATGTAAATCCTGCATGTTAAGTGTAAATGATGGATGCCAGCTTGATGAAGGTGAGAGCTTCTCTGCCTGTGTGCCCCTGGAACAGAAAGAGGAGAGGTTGTTCGAGTTGTTGAGATGAACTCCAGGATGTTGTCCATTATTCAGTGTTTCTCATAATATGGCAGCACAGAACTCCAGTGTTTTAAAACTTTACTGCATCCTACCTCCCTGTCTCTCTCACACACACACACACACACACACACACACACACACACACACACACACACACACACACTTGCAGATAGTATTTTGCTATTCAGCAGACTTGCTGTGAAGCAGTGTTGAGGTGTTTGAGGAAGCGATGTGTGTTAATGCATTCAGAACAGAGGAAGAGCAGCAGGCCTCTCCTTCCTCTCCAACACGCCACACCGGACTGCACCACATTACATGGGAAGGTAATGAGACCCACACAACTGCAACTCATCTGCCACACACACACACACACACACACACACACTCTCCTATCCCTGATTCTCTGTAACACACACACAAAGAGACACACACTCAGAGACAGAAAGAAATACACACACTTCCTTTTCTCTCTGATATACACACATGCACATTCCTTTCTTTTTGCCTCTCTCTCTCTCTCACACACACACAGACACACACACAGACACACACACACACCTCTATTTCTGACACACACTGGTTGGTTTCCAAGGGATTTTTAGTGCTTTTAATGTTTTCATTGAAATAAAATCAATTTGCTTTTTATCGTTATTCTTGATTACATCTTCTTGTTGACGTAATCTATTTGGATGGGATCACAGGATCATTTTGTGTGTGTGTGTGTGTGTGTGTGTGTGTGTGTGTGTGTGTGTGTGTGTGTGAGAGAGAGAGAGAGAGAGAGAGAGAGAGAGAGAGAGAGAGAGAGAGAGAGAGAGAGAGAGAGAGAGAGAGAGAGAGAGAGAGAGAGAGAGAGAGATCAATCTTTCAGAAAGCCTGTGAGGGGCAAGACTCTCACAGTGTAAGAGAGGCGAGAGTGACAGATTGCATCCTGCAGCTGTGTGTGTGTGTGTGTGTGTGTGTGTGCGTGCGTGTGTGTGTGTGTGTGTGTGTGTGTGCGTGTGTGTGTGTGTGTGTGTGTGTGTGCGCGCGCCCGTGCGTGTCTGTCTGTCTGTGTACTCTTTGGTTGAAGGGGCAGGGATATCCAGGATGGAGGAAAAAAGGTGAAATGTGAGTGCAAAGAGGCTGACATGGACTCCTATCCATGATGGAAGAGGGGGGAGAGGTGAGTCGGGGAACGGGGGGGGGGGGGGGTTCATACACGAACGTCCATGTAGATCAGCATACAGTAGATCCTGGACAAAGCTCTCAGATACAGGCCGTCCCAGGTCCTTCCTGTGTGGCGTTTGCATGTTCTCCCCGTGTCTGCGGTGGGTCAAAAACACATGCATGTTAGGGTTATGCAATAAAGTTCATCTCAAAATCAAAACAAAAAAACAAGATATCTGATGCAAATCTACAACACACATGGGTCATGGACACGTGTTAGGTAGGGGTATGTTTCGGGGTCTTTCTTTCCCCTTGCGTTCTCTCTTTTGTGCAGAGCTGATTGTAAACATGAGACGCCACAGCTGTGCTTATTCCTTACCGTGTGTTGTATGCTGTGTGACGCCTGGGAGACTTAAAAACAACAAAAAACTACAAATCCCAGTGCAGCTGTGTTCCTGGCTGTGACGTCACGTCCTGCCCGTTTCGTTTGGCGGGAATGGCTGATCGATAATCGGTCACCGCCGGCCGGCACGCCAAGTTGGGGGACTGTATGGCACGACGTTTCCAGACACCTCCGTCTCCACTACAAAACCTCAACACCGTCTACAACGACCGGGACCGGCCGCTGGGATTCTGGGTTCTTCGGACCACTGAAGAACCCGTCGTCCGGGGACGGTAAGCACAGCCGCCAGTTTCCTGCCCCTGCCCCCCCCCCCCCCGTTCTCTCAAATATCAGCTGCGTGTTAGTGGCGCAACTCACGACTATTCCGATAGGCGACAGTCGTCGACTATTGAAGCGATTAATCGACTAGTCAGCTAATGAGTAACACAAACAATGGCTCGACGTCATTGGCCATCGTGTGTGGTATCGACTCGGTGACGACAGTCGCCTGCTGCGGCGCACACGTCCGCTTCTTCTGCGCGACGCCGCCCACGGTACCGTCACTCTTCTTCGGAGCGGGACCGCTAGAATCCCGCAGGCGGGTACAGCCGGAGCCGTACTGGCTTTATGTTCACGTTAAAAGCCGAGACAACTCGCGTCTACACACGGCTGGCTAGCTAACAAGCTAGCTATCCTACCGAGGCGCGTCGGCCGCCGCCATTTTGCTTGTTTTGTTTACCTGGCCTGTCGCTTCCGCTTCCGTCCCCGGTCACTTTTGCGAATGCGCGGCTCGCAGAGCGTTGGGGAGGAAGTGAGACGCCTCGCTCCGTAGCTACTTCCGGTCAGCAGCTCCGGCGAAGCGATGGTTAGCTCGGTTCCACGGCGGGATATACGTGCGCGATGACGTAACCGACGGATCGACGACAATTAAATTCGTTGGCAGCTAATTTTTTCATCGATTTTTGTCGACTTACGTCGATTAATCGTTGCACCCCTACGGTCTGTGTTTGGTTTTCTTCTTCGCGTTGTGCTACTGCAGTGGCAAGTCGCGGTTGCGTGCTGGCATCCGCGTTGCTACCATAGCAACGTGCCTGTCGGAAGGGCTTCTGGTGCGTCATAAACAAAACTCTATACATTAAGGTGGATACGCGGGTGGTGTAAATCTGACGACTGGGGAAAAAACGGCAGATCACAAGCAAGGTCTCTGTGGAGTTTTGGACATGGTTTTGGTCTTGGAAAGGTATGATTGCGTCATGCTAACGTCTGCCTTCTCCCATCTATTAGCCAATCAGGAGGACAGTTAACGATGTTACGATCACTATATTTCCCACACCTACGTACATTTCCCAGATAGCAGACACATTTGGGCCTAATCTGGGGCATTTTTGGTACTTGTGGCTCAGTTATGGCCCTGGCAACTGTTGTGTGGGCCAGACGTGGCCCAAATGTCATAAGCCGGGCCTGACTTGGGTTATGGCAAATGTTGTGTGGGCCAGGCAGACATGGCCCAAATGTAATGAACCGAGCTTGACTTGGGTTACAGCCAGTGGTGGATCTAGAGATTTTTGTCCTGGGGTGGCAAGACTGTGTCCCAGAGGTGGCGGCTGCCACCCCTTGCCACCCTGTAGATCCGCGCCTGGTTACAGCACATACTATGTTGGCCAGACGTGGCCCAAATGTCATAAACTGGGCGATCTTTACAACCCACCTATATTGATTGCGGAGGTACCTTTATTATTAAACCCAAAGAAATTGCGAATTATTTGAATGACCATTTTAGAAGCGAGATATATGAATTAAGGAAAGAATTATCACATGGGACAGATAATAGTTTATCCATTTTTAACATAAAAAATTATATGAGAGATAAACCATGTCATTTTGAGTTCTATGAACTAAAAACAAACAGTTGAAAAATTAATTAAGTTAACATGTAATGACAAGCAACCAAGAATTGATAATATAGAAGATAATCTGATTCGAATAGCTGTTAATTACATTGCACACCCTATCTGTCACACAATGAATACCACCCTGAAACAATCGACCTTTAAACAAGCTTGGAAGGAAGCAAAAGTCATACCATTGCCTAAAGATAAGAAAACATCATTTAGTGGCCATAACAGCTGCCCCATAAGCTTGCTATCAGCTATAAGTAAGATCTTTGAGAAGGCAATTTTTGATCAAATACAAGAATACTTCTCAGCAAATAATCTGATAACAGATTGTCAGCATGCTTATAGAAAGGGATATTCTACATGCACAGCTCTAGCTCTCAACTGACAGATGACTGGTACAAAGATTTGGACAGTAAAATGATGTGTGGTGCAGTCCATTAGATTTTACAGCAGCATTTGATGTAATTGACCACAAGCTCCTCCTTGAAAAGCTGGATTCTTATGGTTTTAGACCATCTGCAATGGCCTGGACGGAAAGTTATTTGATGCATAGATTACAGAGAGTCTTCTTTAATGGAGATTACTCAGATAGTATATCTATAGAGTGTGCAATTCCTCAAGGAAGCTGCCTAGGTCCACTTACGTACTCAATTTTTTACAAATGATTTACCTCTTGTACTAAAAGATGCTAAATTAATGATGTATGCAGATGAAACTACAGTGTATGCATCAGCAACAACACCTGCTGAGTTAAATGTCATCTTGAATAGGGAGCTAGATATATGTAATTGGGAAATGGGTCTTTGAAAACAAACTGATACTTCACGCAACTAAAACGCAAAGCATTATATTTGGTTCAAAACATTCTCTTAGGAAAGAGCCAGAGCTAAAACTCTTTATAAATAAAACACCAGTCCAACAAGTAAAGGAAACTAAGCTTCTGGGCATCATTATTGACAATAAGCTGTCCTGGTCAAAACACATTGACATGGTTGTAAACAGAATGGGCAAGGCATTGGCAGTGGTAAGGCAATGCAGAAAATACCTTACACCAGAATTGACTAAAATGGTAATAAACACTATTGTTCTCTCACAGCTTGACTAGACAGATGTGGCCCAAGTGTGGCTGAGTTGAGGCAGCCACACTCACTCTGAGTCAACGCCTTCATTCAAGACCAAATGTGGGCCATAAGACAACTGCAGATTTGGGCCATATTTGGGCCAAAGATTCTTTGCTATCTGGGTTTTAACTTTGGGCTTCTCTAATGTCTGCTTTACTTTCACTTTTAATTGGATGACTTTTTGACTCTTGCTTACAATTTAAAATCGGGGAAAAGAAGTCGATAACTTTCGTTCCTGCATTTTGAAAGAATCTAAAGGCTTGAATCCATTTTGATGCTCACCATAGAATATGGGCAGTCTGCGTTTTGGGGGAGGAACGTTTTCAAACATACAAATTTTGATGCTCCCTGCACCAAATGACATTACCATGAGCTTCTCTTCTACTTGAGTCATTCTTTTGGATGTCATTGATATGCTGACTTACTTACAACGAGGGAGAATATTTCTACCAAGTAAGATATTGCAGTGTTTCTCTTGTCCAGTAGTACTGGTCTTGTGTTCAAGTGTCAAACAGCTTCATCACCATCAGTACCTGCTAATGGGGCCACTAGATCGACCTGGAGGTTCTTAACACACACACACACGCACACACACACACACACACACACACACACACACACACACACACACACACACACACACACACCATACACTACACTACAATCTGACTATGTTTATGTTACCCCTCTACCCCACTCTCTCTCTCTCAATTCAATGATGCTTTATTGGCATGACTGAATACATTACAGTGTTGCCAAAGCAGGTGACAGCAAAACAGGTCAACAGAGCACCAAATAAATAAAATAAAAAAAATAAAATAAAACAATTTAAATAAATGGAAAAAGGAAGAGGTAGAACTGGTAGAAACATAGAATAGTATTTGAACAGTAGCTGGAACAGTAATTGACAGTGTTTTGGTCACTCCTTAGGCTATGGCATTCTGACACATAGTGTGCTGCAAGGTGTGACCTTTGACCCCCTCCTAAAATAAGTGGCCGTTGTTCTTTCTCGTCCAGGAGTGGAACATTTTGAATCTGGTTTTCAAATGTCTCCTGGTGTTTTTCTCTTATGTTCCGGAATTTCTCACAATTTAGCAGGAAGTGCATCTCTGTCTCCACCTCACCTGCCGTACAGTGACCATATTCGTCGCTCTTTTGGTAGCCAAGATGTTGTGTGTGTCTGCCCTTTTCCATGGCTAGACTGTGGTCACTGAGCCTGTACTTGGTCGGGATGTGTCTCTGCTGACTGTCTCTGACAGAGGACAGACAGTCGGCCAGTCTGTCTTCTCTTTTTAGGGCCCCATAACATTCTGATTTGTGTGGTAATTTGGTTTCTGTGTCCCAATGTTCAGAATATGAGTTTTTGCATGTTTGATGACTTGGTTTCCTCTAATCTGTAGTTGGTTAGCAGTGCTAGTCTGAAACTCATCTATGTCAGTGGTTACGGGGTGAGTTAGTCTGAAACTCATCTATGTCAGTGGTTACGGGGTGAGTTAGTCTGAAACCCATCTATGTCAGTGGTTACAGGGTGAGTTGGTCTGAAACTCATCTATGTCAGTGGTTACAGGGTGAGTTAGTCTGAAACTCATCTATGTCAGTGGTTACGGGGTGAGTTAGTCTGAAACTCATCTATGTCAGTGGTTACGGGGTGAGTTAGTCTGAAACTCATCTATGTCAGTGGTTACGGGGTGAATTAGTCTGAAACTCATCTATGTCAGTGGGTACGGGGTGAGTTAGTCTGAAACTCATCTATGTCAGTGGTTACAGGGTGAGATAGTCTGAAACTCATCTATGTCAGTGGTTACGGGGTGAGTTAGTCTGAAACTCATCTATGTCAGTGGTTACAGGGTGAGTTAGTCTGAAACCCATCTATGTCAGTGGTTACAGGGTGAGTTAGTCTGAAACTCATCTATGTCAGTGGTTACAGGGTGAGATAGTCTGAAACTCGTCTATGTCAGTGGTTATGGGGTGAGTTGGTCTGAAACTCGTCTATGTCAGTGGTTACGGGGTGAGTTGGTCTGAAACTCATCTATGTCAGTGGTTACAGGGTGAGTTAGTCTGAAACTCATCTATGTCAGTGGTTACAGGGTGAGTTAGTCTGAAACTCATCTATGTCAGTGGTTACGGGGTGAGTTAGTCTGAAACTCATCTATGTCAGTGGTTACGGGGTGAGTTGGTCTGAAACTCGTCTATGTCAGTGGTTACGGGGTGAGTTAGTCTGAAACTCGTCTATGTCAGTGGTTACAGGGTGAGTTAGTTTAACAACCAGCTGACTGAGGGGACTCTTTCTTAGCTCTTGGATTTGGAACGATTGAAATTGCAGTGTGTGGTGGGGACTTGATTTAAGATGCATCCAGAATTTAAGTGATCATTTTTGGATATTTATTATCAGTGGGGGAACGGCTTAATTCTGCTGTTTTATTCATCCCTCTGTGTGTGTGTGTGTGTGTGTGTGTGTGTGTGTGTGTGTGTGTGTGTGTGTGTGTCTCTCTCTCTCTGTCTGTATCAGACACACACAAGTGTACCTTTGGCAGAAGTGCACACACACACACACACACACACACACACACACACACGTACATCCAAGACACCGCACACACCCAGCCGGGATGGGGCCTGCAGCTACTGGGTGTTTTGTGGGTTGGATCCACACCAGTGCTTTCTCTGACTGCACTATTGTTATTTAAATGTGGGAGGGCGATCAGCAGTGAGCATTAATGGCATCCTCAGCACTGCAGAGGCAGTGTTACACACACGCACACACATACACACACACACACACACACACACACACACACATTCTGACACACTTAAAACTGCACAGAAAGGTACACACACACACAATTTCATGCAAGCCCCATGGTTGCACCTTGAGGGCCATATGAATAACTAATATTTCTGCCATCTACTATACCACAGAGTATTTCCAGCCATTTCGGCACATTAGTCAGCAATCCTTTGACTTGAGTTCTCCACGCACCACTTGGTATATTAGCAATGCTTCCCTCCGCTGTGATACACCGTGTTAAAGGGAGCGGCTCGGAGGATCAGCTCGTTTTCAAAGATGAAACTTTTATGTTGTGGTTGATCTGGCCTTGCCCCCCTGTGGGCAAGGGTGTGAGGGTGGGAGGCGTCTGACTTGGTCGCCACAGAAATGTTTCCTTCTCTCAAGGCCAATCGGAGCCTAGGCGGAACATAACGATGGTTGATGGTATTGGTTTAAGCCAGTGAAGACACCTCCAGACCAAATAGGATTGGACAGGCACCGCTGGCCATTAACTCTCAATCATTGTCGGCTCCCTTCCTGCTAAGGAAACCCATCCCAGATAGTAGACACATTTGGGCCTAATCTGGGGCACTTCTGGTACTTACGGCTCAGTTACGGCACTGGCAACTATTGTGTGGGCCAGACATGGCCCAAATGTCATAAGCCAGGCCTGACTTGGGTTACGGTAAGTGTTGCCTGGGCCAGACATGGCTCAAAAGTAACGAACCGGGCTTGACTTGGGTTATAGCACAAAATATGTGGGCCAGATTTAATGAGCCAAGCTTGACTTTAGTTAAGGCACATGTTGTGTGGGCCAGAAGAGGCCCAAATGTCATGACCTGTGGCTGAGTTGAGGCAGCCACACTCGCCCTGAGTCAACGCCATCTTTCAAAGCCAAATGTGGGCTGTAAGATAACTGCAGATGTGGGCCATATCTGGGCCAAAGATTCTTTGCTGTCTGGGATGGCTGATATCAGTGGACACATTGCCTTTCAATTGCATGTGAAATCAGTTGAATTTATACAGTGGATATCCTTAATTTCTTCAATAATTTGTGTTCATACTGCAGCGTTCCATTTGAAACGGATGTGATTGTTGTGCAGAAAGCACTCATGAGCTGGTCAGAATTTCTGACGGTCGCAGACTTTTGTGTGACACCGGCAAGGTAATTCAATGGCAGCATGTGTATTTTCACTACAGAAGAATGATCGACAGTGTCATCTCAAGTCCTCTAACCCATACGACCACATAGGTCGTTTGTCCTCTAATATGACCCACATGAGCGTTTCCTGAATTAGCGCCCCCTACTGGCAGCACGAGATATGCCACAGATACTTTTTGCTTCTGTGCATTGTGGGTTTTTAAAACAATGTGAGAACAATAGAATATGTAGTCAGTGTGTTTTTGTGTTGTTTCTCCGTCTAGTATAGTAAGTAAGATTGCTATTGGCAGTGTGTTTACTATGAATAATGTTATAAGAGCTAACTTAACGTTAGCCACAAGTTAGCAAGTCAGCTAGCGTGGACATTATAACCGCTATGTGACATTAAACTTTGCTTTTATTAATATTCCTTCTCACCACAGCTTATGGAAGGAGATGCTTATTGTTACAGGGGAAGTAACGTGTTATAATTACGGAGGACCGCCAGGAAGTAGCTTAAAACGTCACTATAGGGGGTGATAAGCTGCTTGTACAAACCACCTATGGGGTGTTTTTTGGTGGAGGGCAGTCTCTGAGCCCATATCAAACATTACATCTGACCTAATTAAACAGTAGATGTTTAGCTTTGTATTTGACCTCTTGTCATTTTCTTTCCCGCATTTGACATGCAATGTCCTTCTTCCTCTTCATTATCATCATCATCATCATCATCATCATCTTTTCCTCTTGCGGCTGGCATTAAACAAATTTGCTGTGCAGGTGCCATAACATTTTGCATACTTGATGGGAATGGCGGACACCGCCGCCGCCGCCAATGAAAAATAGCACATAGAGGAGCAGTTACAAAACGCTATTATGTTGCTTGCCAGTGGGAAAAGGTAACAAATATGACTTTTATCATGAAAAAAAAGATAAAAATTATAGATACCCATTTCAAATCTGTGTTTGGTTTTAATACAGGAGGAGCTAAAGCTGCAAGCAATGTCAGTAATCTGGTTAGGATGCGTTTTAATTTACTACGAGGTGCTGGTCAAGATGAACCCAAACATTAAAAAAGTGGTGTTGGGGGGGCATCCGGGTGGTGTAGCGGTCTATTTCGTTGCCTACCAACACGGGGATCGCCGGTTTGAATCCCGTGTTACCTCCAGCTTGGTCTGGCATCCCTACAAACACAGTTGGCTGTGTGTGCGGGTGGGAAGCCGGATCCAAGACAGCATTCGGATGTGGGCCACTTCAGGCAGTGATGCAGCACTGATGGTCTTCTTCTGGCCCTGACAAAATGGATGTGAGCCTGAACTGGCCCACATGTATAATAGCAAATATGGCCCAAATATGCCAAATCAAATGTGGGCCTTTTTTGGCAAAGATGCGGTGCTCTGGGCAACATGTGATCTGGATGTGACCCTGAAGTGGCCCGTGTGGTAAATGGTGAATATGGCCCAAATATCACAAAACAAATATGGCCACCTTTGGCAAATATGTGGCACATGCAGCAATGCTATGGCTTGGTTCTGGCCCAGATCTGGCAAACAGGAGCGGACCGCCCAAGTGCCATCATTCCACGTGGTATGTGGGCCAGATGAAGTGCTGGTTGTGGGATGTGTCCGGGCCACAGCAGTTTTGCTATCTGGGATGTGGGTATGTGTCCTGGTCACTGCACATACACATGGGAATAGCGTGATCCTCCCATGCACTACATCCTCCTGGCGGAGCTCCTCACTGTCAGGTGAAAAGAAGCAGCTGGCGACTCCGCATGTATGGGAGGAGGCATGTGGTAGTCTGCAGCCCTCCCCGGGTCGGCAGAGGGGGTGGAGCAGTGAAAGGCATGGCTTGGTAGAGTGGGGTAATTGGCTGAGTACAACTGGGGAGGACAAAGGGGGGAAATGCCCCCCCCCCAAAAAAGGAGTGGCGTTGGTATGGTCACAGGAAATGGACGAATTTCAACTTCATTGGTTCAATAAGTGTATTTTTCTTCAAATTTCAGAAGCTCCACATTATTGTCATTACAGCCAAGACTGTTACGTGGATTTGAAGGTCCTGTGCAAGATATGGGGTGTGCACAAGTCCCTGACTATGACTTTGACAAATCAGTTTCTGCTTAATGGTTTCCTCAGAAATAAGATAGGGGAGAGAAACAAGATGTGCTGCAGCCAAGCTCCCTGGTTACTGCGAGAGTAGGCAGCGCAATTAATGAAATATGATTTGTCATGCTTGGCGGGAATAATCGGCGGTTTTAGTGCGGCTGAAGTGATTTCCTTTCATCCGTTCTGGGAAAAATACTTAGTTGCAGCTTAAACTTGTATTTAGGAGTGCGTGAGCTGAAAGTGAATTGACATTAGCAACCCACAGCGATGAGGATAGGTGATAATTGGAGATATAATGGGTGATAAGTGGTACATGGGGTGTTGTGTAACTGGTATTTGTGTAACTTCATTAAAGCACCCCTAGTAGAGATTTGTTTTGCTCTCTCTGATAATGTCGCCACCTACCAGCTGGTTATCCTCTATAACGGTCTCCGTATGACATGCGCGCCTTTGTCAGGGGTATTATAAACTTTATATATACTTGGCACAAAAAGTAAGGAAATGTGTGTTTGGTAGATGATTTCTTTGTTGTAACAATGCTTCTTGGCAGTAAATCTTATACCGTTGGAAAGCCCTCTTTATTTGCCTTTTAAATGAGGCCACATTTGTAAGAAACATGCATTTGTGGGATGAGCAGCACAGCCGAGTATGTGGGTTGCGCCCATGAAAAATTTGCCAAATCTTCTCTGCCAATGCCAAACAGCATATTTTGCTGTTGCTATTGACTCTTGTTTTGAGCTTCTGCTACCCCAGGTGCTGACAATCAGCTGCCTGATATCAGATTTATTGCCAAGAAGCATCGTTACAACAAAGACATAATCTACCAAACACACATTTCCTTACTTTTTCTGCTAAGTTTATATATCAAGGTGTCTTTATTGTCCCTTACGGGGAAATTAGTTTGCAGCCAGTATTAATAAAACTCTCACACAAAAACAAAACATACAAACACCGAGGCAGAATTGACAACAGTTTTTTTCAATTACGACTTCTGGGGAAAAGTGAAGGCCTGTCTCGCTCCACGTGATCTTGAAAGGGTAATTAATGCATTTATTGCCTCTCGTTTGGGTTATTGTAACTCGGTTGTATGTCGGCGTTGCTCAGTCGTGGCTTCGTCGCCTGCAGCTTGTACAAAATGCAGCTGCTCGCCTTCTGACAGGCAAGAAGCGACGTGATCACATAACGCCTGTCCTGGCCTCTCTTCATTGGACTTCCTGTCTGTTTTAGGATCCAGTTTAAGATTTTATTACTTGTTTCTAAGTCTTTAAATGGGCTGGCACCATCTTATTTATCTGAGCTGATACATCATCATCCACCAGTCAGAGAGCACTCAGGTGGACAAACCAGATGCTCCTACATGGTCCCAGATCCAGGCTTAAGAACTGGGGCGACAGAGCCTCTGCAGTGGCTGCTGCCCCTGATCTCTGGAGCACCTTCCCAGTACACATAAGTCCTGTTCAGACCCTGTAGAGACTTTTTCAACTTTGTTGAAGACCTACCTCTTCTCGCTGGCATTCAATTCAAGTTGAGCTGGACACCGTGATTTTATTGTGCAAATGTAACCCTGTGGCGGACACTAGGGGCTATGCCTCTCACCCAGCAGGACTGTGAGCTGGGGGCGTGGTTTACGGTCCCAGGCTCGCCGGTGCAGGGTTGTTCCTGCTGCAGTTGGTGTTTGGAGTTGAGGAATAAACATCAAACTCGCCTTGGTCTCCTGTGTTTTTCCTCATTCCTGCCACAACCCCCTATAGTACATCATATTACAATAGTTCATTTACATTCATGGGTACTTATGCCTGATTCGGTACTGTCACTTTAAGAGACCGTGATTCTGCAGGTCAGGCTTGCTGGGTGGTACTCTCCTGCGTTACATTCTATGCAGCTGGCAGGTCACCAGTCGTTACCCTGATTGCAAGCCTGAACATTTTTATTTCTTATATTAGCGAACTGGTGTTTGGACTCGGCCCACAACCCAGCCATTAAGGTTGCGTCTCGCCGCCGTTCTACTTTGGGACCAGATGTGGTCAGCAGATTCATCCGTCCTAAATCGTCCATCATTGACTGCATAGCGCCTCCTGTTGGCGAACTCTGAGCCAGGAAACACTTTACGGATGTATTCAAGTAAACCTTCCAGTTAAGGGCCCCAACGAGATATCTCCTTTTGTTTGTTGTTGTGTTTATTTGGGTGTTGTGCACAACAGGGGTATTGCAGCGCTGCAACTTATCAGTGTATAATTCATACTTGTAGTTTGCATATATAATTTTTTTTTGTATTTGCGAGCCATTGTATGAATATTGGTACATACTGTATATTCCCTATCTATATCTATCTAAGTATAACTCCATGCAACTCTGTTTACCATGTGCCTCGTCCAGATTACTCACACACAGTCACTCATACTGTACCTGACCTGGAGGTAAAATTCTCTTCTTATTAAAGAAGGGTTACACAAATATACTTTTGTGTTTTATTGTTTACATTTTGGTTTTCTTTATTTTATTATGTCTATTTTTACATATATTCCTTTTATATTCATGTGTGTCACTTATTTTATATTGTACTTTAAGCTTGTGCAGCACTTCGGTTTCAACTGTGGTTGTTTTAAATGTGCTATATGAATAAACTGGACTTGACAACAGGACATGGTGGGGTGAGGAGAACCAAAGGAGTTCAAATGTAGAGACCAAGGAAACAAGTGATCTGCAGACAACAGATGAATACTATCTAGGCATTTAGCAGTTGGATGGCAGTGGGGACAAAGGAAGTCTTGAATCTCTTAGTCCTAATACAGGGCATCCTCAGCCGACCACCTGAGGGTGACGGCTCAACCTCTGGCCGAAGGGGGTGACCTTGGCACTCCTGAAGGGGAAGTAGCCTTTCTGAACACCTTCTGTTATAAAGGTCAGTAAGCTGGGCTTGGCTTCTCCCTGAGATCTTACTAGCCCACTTGACGAGTCTATCAAGCCCTTTTTTATTGGCCAGAGTCGAGTTCCCAAGCCAAGCAACGATACGGTACGTTAAAAACTGTTTGAGTAAAACTTGTATAAAAAGAGAGTCATCATCTGGGAGGAGACGCCACATGTCCACATCTCCCTCAGGAAAAACTGTCTTTGTTGGACCTTCTCGCATGGGGGACGCAACGTGAGTTTCAAAGCACAACTTGCTGTGGAGAACAACCCCCGGATATTTGTAGCTGTCCACAAGCTCGATGTCAGAACCTTTAATGCTGGTTGGTACAGGACCAGGAGGAGTCTTTCTAAAGCTGATTGTCACGTCTTTAGATTTAGACACATTTGAGTGGAGAAGGGACACAAAATCATTGACCACAGGTCCATGTGGTTCCTCCTCCCCTTCAAGAAGACTTGCAATCACTGAGTCATCCGCAAATGTGAATGTGTCTATTGGTGGTTGCTATAGCGACAGTCGTTAGTGTACAAGATGTAGAGTACGGGGAGAGGCAACAGCCCTGGAGGGGAACCGGTTGAAGAGTAACAGCTGACTGGAAAAAGAGCCATTAACCCTCACACACTGGGACCTGTCATATAGTATGTACTATATTTTGGATTTTTTTCCCCCTCCTTTTTTCTCCCTAATTCTACCTGGCCAATGACCCCCACTCTTCCGAGCCGACCCGGTCTCTGCTCCACCCCCTCTGCCGATCCGGGGAGGGCTGCAGACTACCACGTGCCTCCTCCCATACATGTGGAGTCGCCAGACGCTTCTTTTCCCCTGACCAGTGAGGAGTTTCACCAGGGGGCGTAGCACGTGGGAGGATCATGCTGTTCCCCCTCCCCCCCAAACATGCGCCCCGACCGACCAGAGGAGGCGCTAGTGCAGCGACCAGGACACATACCCACATCCGGCTTCCCTCCTGCAGACACGGCCAGTTGTGTCTGTAGGGACACCCGACCAAGCCGGAGGTAACGTGGGGATTTGAACCAGCGATCCCCCTGTTGGTAGGCAACGGAATGGACCTCTACGCTACCCGGACGCCCCATAAACGTTGCATTTAAAGAATATATTCAATTTAGCAATGCATTTTTGAATCCCACATAAAGGCTTATAGTTCTGCATAATTCATATTATTTGTGTATCTTGCAGGGTGACGTCACTTCCTATGCAGGGTGGACG